>NW_027639631.1:127756-172756 GCF_949606895.1 Notothenia rossii
GTATATATATATATGTATATATATATGTATATATATATGTATATATATATATATATATGTGATATCTTTAGGGCCTGAAGACAGAGAAGGTGTTGATGTTATATTAATGTGTATATATGATCTTTAGGGCATGAAGGACCTGAAGACGGAGAAGGTGTTGACACGCAGGAAGTCGGAGTTGCCGCAGGACGTTTACACCATCAAAGCTCTGGAGGCTCACAAGAGGGCGGAGGAATACCTGACAGCCAATCAGGAGGCTCTCTGACCGGGGCGGGGCCTCCTGAGCAGGACTCTCTCCCATTGGAGGAATCTGAGGACTGGCCCCGGGGTCAGACAGGAAGCTGACCTCTGACCCCTGTTGTTTAGACGTTTCTCCTCTGCTCCCTGAACGCACCGCCAGCTCCTCTCCACTGCGGGAACTCATCTCTCCTACGCTCCTCGAACACATTGTTTACATTTTTATAAAACGAGACGCACACGAGACTTAAAAACAGATCTTTCTGACATTAATCTGAAATCTGTGGGATCACATGTTGTTTGGTTCAGAAAGTCAACACGTATTTCTGAAATCAATATTTACTTATTTATTCATTTTTGGACGTAAACAGATTTTGTTTGCAAGTGAAGATCCATTGTTCCCGCAGTGGAAACAGCACCTGAATGCAGCACGGAGCCCCGCCCCCTCCACCTGACCAACCAATCACACGTCAGCACGGAGCCCCTTCCCCTCCACCTGACCGAACAATCACAAGTCAGCCAGGAGCCCCGCCCCCTCCACCTGACCGACCAATCACACGTCAGCACGGAGCCGGTGAATGTAGACGTTTGTTTTTAAACTTTTATTCTGACGTTTCTTTATTTATCGTCTGCGACTTTAGACCAATGAGAGGCTCGGCGACTTTAGACCAATGAGAGGCCAGCAGAGCCTTCTCAGATCAAAGGTCAAACTCGAACACCCCCCCTCCATGACGTGTTCAGGGGTTCTGCTGAGTGTGGTTAAATACACACTTCTCCTCCTCATCAGTATTTAGACCCTGATTTTTACACATCTTAATATATTAGAGACGTAATCTAGCAGAGGGTTACCCCGCCAAAATAAGAGCAGGGAGTCTGCCCGCCAAAATAAGAGCAGGGAGTCTGTGCCTGCCAAAATAAGAGCAGGGAGTCTGTGCCCGCCAAAATAAGAGCAGGGAGTCTGTGCCCGCCAAAATAAGAGCAGGGAGTCTGTGCCTGCCAAAATAAGAGCAGGGAGTCTGTGCCCGCCAAAATAAGAGCAGGGAGTCTGTGCCCGCCAAAATAAGAGCAGGGAGTCTGTGCCCGCCAAAATAAGAGCAGGGAGTCTGTGCCTGCCAAAATAAGAGCAGGGAGTCTGTGCCTGCCAAAATAAGAGCAGGGAGTCTGTGCCCGCCAAAATAAGAGCGGGGAGCGTCTGTGCCCGCCAAAATAAGAGCAGGGAGTCTGTGCCCGCCAAAATAAGAGCGGGGAGCGTCTGTGCTGACGATCATGTTTTAATATTTGACTTTTTAATATCAGTTCACAAATGAAACTCTAAATCTCATTAATTATAATGAATGAATGAACTGAGGACTCCCATGATCCTTTGCTGTTCACAGGAGCGTCATGTGATCCTTTTTAAATCGTTCCGTTCTCATCGCCACGCCCCCCTACTGTCGGCTGGTTTCCGATCAGTCGCTGCACGCCGTTGTGTGATTGGCTGTCAATCGTTCCAGGTGTTTGTTAGCCCCGCCCACTTCTCTCGCCACCGGACAGTTTCTCTAAAAACCAAAACTTCCTAATTTCTTGATTTCAGCTTCAGAACGAAATCTAACGACTTCCTTTGAGCCTGACGATGTTTTAGAAACGTGATGAAGATCGTCTCAGCTTCAGTGTTTCTCTTTGTGTTTCACTTCCTCTTAGATCCTCCGAAACGCAATGACACTTTTTAAGATCTAAGATTTAAAACTGGCTAAACTTCAGGTTTAATGAATATATTCCGTCAGGTTGAAGACATGGCGCCCGGCGGCGAGACAGACAGAGTTCAGGAGAGCTTTAATGAAACATGACACAGAATGGGAGGCTGGTTTGAACAGATGTTGGTGTACAGAAGAATAAAAAGAGATACATGTTTCACAGTTTCTGTGTTCACACACACACTCTCTCTCTCGCTCTCTCTCTCTCTCGCTCTCTCTCTCACACAGACACACACACACACTCTCTCGCTCTCTCTCACACAGACACAGACACAGACAGACACACACACAGACACACACACACACACACAGACACACACACAGACAGTCACACACACAGACACACAGTCACAGACATACACACACACACATATACAGACACACACACACACTATTAATGTACAATCATTACAATAAGAAGCTTCAAGAAAAGTTGGAATGTGAAGTCTTCTTAAATATCTTCCTTTTTGGACTTTGTTTACTTCAGGAACATAGTGACATCACTCTGGAACACTAGCGCTCCAACACATTGCACGTGATAGGCTAAGGGGCGGGACATCTCTAAGAGGTGAGCCAATCACAACAGAGCCGGCCAGCTAACCAATCAGAGCATGGAGACATGAAAACAGTTTGATTAAAAAACGTCTCTCCTCAAAGTGTTTGTGAAGGACGGATTATTTTAGCGTTTATTTAAATTCAGTTTTATTTAAATATTTGAAAGGTCCCGTGACTCATGGCCATTTCTACTGGTCATGATGCATTGTTGAGGTCTACTAGAATAGATTTACATTGTTCAATGTTCCAAACTCACATTGGTTTCTCACAGCACCTCTGCTGTATAGTGTGTGTATTCACTCTCTGTCCTACACGCCTTGCTGGAGCCCCCCCCCCCTCTCCCTGTGAGCCCACTCTGTTCTGATGAGTCCACCACCGTTACAGCGGAACATCAGTGATTATGTTCTACAATGGCGTTTGTTAGCAACCAGGAAATGCTGAGGGGGCTGCAGCACCCCCATCTTCGAGGCTCCACTAGCACCCGCTCCTGGATGTTCTCTACGTGCTGCATGTAGAGAACATGCAGCACGTAGAGAACATGCAGCATATAGAGAACCTCCAGCATGTAGAGAACATGCTGCATGTTCTCTACATGCTGCATGTTCTCTACATGAGGAACATCTGGGTTTTATACCCGACTCCTTCCTGAAGCTCTTCCCGATGGAGAGACCCGTCGGGCCCCGTAAGTTAAAGAAAACATGCAAATAAGAAATGATGATGAACGTTCAGGTTACAGAGCGTAAAACAAGAGACTCAAAGTTCCCACACTGTGTTTGACCCTGAATGACCCATCAGGTTAGAAACTTTAAATTTAATAAATGATTATTTTAATCTTTAAAATGACAGCTTAACTTAAACTCTCTATTCTGCAGGAAAGATGAACAAAGGTTTGAGCGTCTTTAAGTTTCAGAGTTTGTACAAAATGCAGATTAAAAGCATAAAGAAAGGAGAAGCTCCATGTTTCTGATGAAAGACACGTCTCTGCTCTGCGTCCCTGAACCAGTCTGCTTTACTCAGATGGACAAATACATACGCATGACTTGGCCTTAAAGTTAAAAATCTAAAACATTCAGCTTCCATCCTCGTGCTGTTATTCCCCGACCCTCGGCCAGGGTCCCTGAAGTAGTCGTGGTGCGTTCAGGGTCAGAAGAGGTGGACGTCCTGGTGGTGCGTTCAGGGTCAGAAGAGGTGGACGTCCTGGTGGTGCGTTCAGGGTCAGAAGAGGTGGACGTCCTGGTGGTGCGTTCAGGGTCAGAAGTGGTGGTGCGTTCAGGGTCAGTAAAGGTTGTTTCTGTGGTGGTGGTGCGTTCAGGGCCCGCTGCGGTGCATTCAGGGCCCACTGAGCTGCGTCAGGGTGTTTCTCTGATGGCTCTGCAGAGTGTTCTCCACCATGTCCTTCCACTGGTCCTCCGAGATCTCTTTGGCCCACGGAGGAACCACGAGAGCCGGCAGAGCCACGGCGGCCATGGTACGCTTCACCAGCTCCACGTGGTCTGAAGAGACACGGGGAACAACCATCAACATACTATAACAACACTGTAAACATAACACTGTAAACAACAACATACTATAACAACACTGTAAACAACAACAACATACTATAACAACACTGTAAACAACAACAACATACTATAACAACACTGTAAACATAACACTTTAAACATGACAACACTGTAAACAACAACATACTATGACAACACTGTAAACAACAACAACATACTATAACACTGTAAACATAACAACACTGTAAACAACAACATACTATAACAACACTGTAAACATAACACTGTAAACAACAACATACTATAACAGCACTGTAAACATACTATAACACTGTATACATAACAACACTGTAAACAACAACATACTATAACAACACTGTAAACATACTATAACACTGTAAACAACAACAACATACTATAACAACACTGTAAACATACTATAACACTGTAAACAACAACACCATACTATAACAACACTGTAAACATAACACTTTAAACATGACAACACTGTAAACAACAACATACTATGCCAACAATGTAAACAACATACTATAACAACACTGTAAACATACTATAACACTGTAAACATAACAACACTGTAAACAACAACAACATACTATAACAACACTGTAAACATAACACTTTAAACATGACAACACTGTAAACAACATACTATGACAACACTGTAAACAACAACAACAACATACTATAACAACACTGTAAACATACTATAACACTGTAAACATGACAACACTGTAAACAACAACAACATACTATAACAACACTGTAAACAACAACATACTATAACAACACCGTAAACATACTATAACACTGTAGACATAACACTGTAAACAACAACATACTATAACAACACTGTAAACAACAACAACATACTATAACACTGTAAACATAACACTGTAAACAACAACAACATACTATAACAACACTGTAAACAACAACAACATACTACAATAACAACATACTATAACAACACTAAACATAACACTTTAAACATGACAACACTGTAAACAACAACATACTATGACAACACTGTAAACATAACACTGTAGACAACAACAACAACAACAACATACTATAACACTTTAAACAACAACATACTATAACAACACCGTAAACATACTATAACACTGTAGACATAACACTGTAAACAACAACATACTATAACAACACTGTAAACAACAACAACATACTATAACAACACTGTAAACATGACAACACTGTAAACAACAACAACATACTATAACAACACTGTAAACATAACACTGTAAACAACAACATACTATAACAACACTGTAAACATAACACTTTAAACATGACAACACTTTAAACAACATACTATAACACTGTAAACAACAACATACTATAACAACACTGTAAACATACTATAACACTGTAAACAACAACAACATACTATAACAACACTGTAAACAACAACATACTATAACAACACTGTAAACATACTATAACACTGTATACATAACAACACTGTAAACAACAACATACTATAACAACACTGTAAACATGACAACACTGTAAACAACAACAACATACTATAACAACACTGTAAACATAACACTTTAAACATGACAACACTTTAAACAACATACTATAACACTGTAAACAACAACAACCTACTATAACAACACTGTAAACATACTATAACACTGTAAACAACAACACCATACTATAACAACACTGTAAACAACAACAACATACTATAACAACACTGTAAACATAACACTTTAAACATGACAACACTGTAAACAACAACATACTATGACAACACTGTAAACAACAACAACAACAACATACTATAACAACACTGTAAACATACTATAACACTGTAAACATGACAACACTGTAAACAACAACAACATACTATAACAACACTGTAAACATAACACTGTAAACAACAACATACTATAACAACACCGTAAACAACAACAACATACTACAACAACACTGTAAACATAACACTGTAAACAACAACAACATACTATAACAACACTGTAAACAACAACAACATACTACAACAACAACAACATACTATAACAACACTAAACATAACACTTTAAACATGACAACACTGTAAACAACAACATACTATAACAACACTGTAAACAACAACAACATACTATAACACTGTAAACATAACACTGTAAACAACAACAACATACTATAACAACACTGTAAACAACAACAACATACTACAACAACAACATACTATAACAACACTAAACATAACACTTTAAACATGACAACACTGTAAACAACAACAACATACTATAACAACACTGTAAACATAACACTGTAAACAACAACATACTATAACAACACCGTAAACAACAACAACATACTACAACAACACTGTAAACATAACACTGTAAACAACAACAACATACTATAACAACACTGTAAACAACAACAACATACTACAACAACAACAACATACTATAACAACACTAAACATAACACTTTAAACATGACAACACTGTAAACAACAACATACTATAACAACACTGTAAACAACAACAACATACTATAACACTGTAAACATAACACTGTAAACAACAACAACATACTATAACAACACTGTAAACAACCACAACATACTACAACAACAACATACTATAACAACACTAAACATAACACTTTAAACATGACAACACTGTAAACAACAACATACTATGACAACACTGTAAACAACAACAACATACTATAACAACACGGTAAACATAACACTGTAAACAACAACAACATACTATAACAACACTGTAAACAACAACAACATACTACAACAACAACATACTATAACAACACTAAACATAACACTTTAAACATGACAACACTGTAAACAACAACATACTATGACAACACTGTAAACATAACACTGTAGACAACAACAACAACATACTATAACACTTTAAACAACAACATACTATAACAACACTGTAAACATACTATAACACTGTATACATAACAACACTGTAAACAACAACATACTATAACAACACTGTAAACATACTATAACACTGTATACATAACACTGTAAACAACAACATACTATAACAACACTGTAAACATAACACTTTAAACATGACAACACTGTAAACAACATACTATGACAACACTGTAAACATAACACTGTAAACAGGACAACACTGTAAACAACAACATACTATAACAACACTGTAAACATAACACTTTAAACATGACAACACTGTAAACAACAACATACTATGACAACACTGTAAACATAACACTGTAAACAACAACATACTATAACAACACTGTAAACATACTATAACACTGTAAACATATCAACACTGTAAACAACAACAACATACTATAACAACACTGTAAACATACTATAACACTGTAAACAACAACATACTATAACACTGTAAACATATCAACACTGTAAACAACAACAACATACTATAACAACACTGTAAACATACTATAACACTGTAAACAACAACAACATACTATAACACTGTAAACATATCAACACTGTAAACAACAACAACATACTATAACAACACTGTAAACATACTATAACACTGTAAACAACAACAACATACTATAACACTGTAAACATATCAACACTGTAAACAACAACATACTATAACAACACTGTAAACATACTATAACACTGTAAACAACAACAACATACTATAACACTGTAAACATATCAACACTGTAAACAACAACAACATACTATAACAACACTGTAAACATACTATAACACTGTAAACAACAACAACATACTATAACACTGTAAACATATCAACACTGTAAACAACAACAACATACTATAACAACACTGTAAACATACTATAACACTGTAAACAACAACAACATACTATAACACTGTAAACATATCAACACTGTAAACAACAACAACATACTATAACACTGTAAACATAACACTGTAGACATAAAAACACTGTAAACATAACACTTTAAACATGACAACACTGTAAACAACAACATACTATAACAACACTGTAAACAACAACATACTATAACAACACTGTAAACAACAACATACTATAACAACACTGTAAACATACTATTAGGGCTGAACGATTAATCGATTTGAAATCAAAATGATTTGAAATGATGGGATTATCAAATCTCAAAGCCTGCGATATTTTTTTTACATTTTTTTGTTTTGTTCTTCTTGTGAGTCAGTCATCCACACCAATCAGAAGTGCTGTGCTCCACATGTACCAGCCATTGTTAACCAATCAGAAGTGCTGTGCTCCACATGTACCAGCCATTGTTAACCAATCAGAAGTGCTGTGCTCCACATGTACCAGCCATTGTTAACCAATCAGAAGTGCTGTGCTCCACATGTACCAGCCATTGTTAACCAATCAGAAGTGCTGTGCTCCACATGTACCAGCCATTGTTAACCAATCAGAAGTGCTGTGCTCCACATGTACCAGCCATTGTTAACCAATCAGAAGTGCTGTGCTCCACATGTACCAGCCATTGTTAACCAATCAGAAGTGCTGTGCTCCACATGTACCAGCCATTGTTAACCAATCAGAAGTGCTGTGCTCCACATGTACCAGCCATTGTTAACCAATCAGAAGTGCTGTGCTCCACATGTACCAGCCATTGTTAACCAATCAGAAGTGCTGTGCTCCACATGTACCAGCCATTGTTAACCAATCAGAAGTGCTGTGCTCCACATGTACCAGCCATTGTGAAGTGGCTCATGATAGAAGGTGATAGACAGATTGATCCAATCACCTGCCAAGTATTTTTGAAATACTTTTCCAAATGGCTTCCAATGGAGCTTTAGATGGTTTGGTGAAACCACCACCGTAGCTCGGGCTGCGGGGCGCTGGAGACGGGAGCTCGTTGGTGCGACCTTCCTAGCCGGAGATATGGCCGCATTTTACAATAAACTTCCGTTGGGTCGCTTAAAAACAAATATCGCAAATTGAATCGCAATTAGATTTTTTCCCAAAATCGTGCAGCCCTACATACTATAACAACACTTTAAACATCCTAGAACAACACTGTAAACATACAACAACAACAACAACACTTTAAACATACTATAACAACATTATATTATTACTTATTACGACATACTGTTTTGTAAGACTTTTTGGATTTTCTCGACAAACTTTACCATGACTTTTTAAACTGAAATACAAGTACCTGATCACAGTGTTTTGATGTTTAATGATGTGTATAGATGTGTAATGATATGTATATATATTGTATATATGTGTATAGATGTGTATATATATTGTATATATGTGTATAGATGTGTATATATATTGTATATATGTGTATTGATGTGTATATATATATATATATATATATATATATATATATATGTGTAATGATGTGTATTGATATATATATATATATATATATATATATATATATATATGTGTATAGATGTGTATATATGTGTATATATGTGTAATGATGTGTATATATATATATGTGTATATATGTGTATAGATGTATATATATGTGTATAGATGTGTATATATGTGTATATATGTGTATTGATGTGTAAACTACAGTTCTGCGGGTCTGACCTTCGTCCATGGGGATGGAGGCTCGGCTCCTCAGGGCCGACGCCCCCTTCTCCTCTTCATCCTCACTCTCTGAGGGAGGGGCTTCAGGGAGGTGGAGACCCATGTCCTGCAGGAGAGGAGAGTAACCTGAGGTCATTACAGGTTCAAGGAGTGTTACTCAGGAAGCCAGCAGGTAAAGGTGTTCAGGTGGTGTGTTCAGGTGATGTGTTCAGGTGGTGTGTTCAGGTGGTGTGTTCAGGTGGTGTGTTCAGGTGGTGTGATGGTGTGTTCAGGTGGTGTGGTGGTGTGTTCAGGTGATGTGTTCAGGTGGTGTGTTCAGGTGATGTGTTCAGGTGGTGTGTTCAGGTGGTGTGTTCAGGTGATGTGTTCAGGTGGTGTGTTCAGGTGATGTGTTCAGGTGGTGTGTTTAGATGGTGTGTTCAGGTGGTGTGTTCAGGTGGTGTGTTCAGGTGATGTGTTCAGGTGATGTGTTCAGGTGGTGTGTTCAGGTGGTGTGTTCATGTGGTGTGTGATGGTGTGTTCAGATGGTGTGTTCAGATGGTGTGTTCAGGTGGTGTGTTCAGGTGGTGTGTTCAGGTGATGTGTTCAGGTGATGTGTTCAGGTGGTGTGTTCAGGTGATGTGTTCATGTGGTGTGTTCAGATGGTGTGATGGTGTGTTCAGATGGTGTGTTCAGGTGATGTGTTCAGGTGGTGTGTTCAGGCGGTGTGTTCAGGCGGTGTGTTCAGGCGGTGTGTTCAGTCAGTGTGTTCATGCGGTGTGTTTAGGCGGTGTGTTCAGGTGGTGTGTTCAGGTGGTGTGTTTAGGTGGTGTGTTCAAGTGATGTGTTCAGGTGGTGTGTCCAGGTGGTGTGTTCAGGTGGTGTGTTCAAGTGATGTGTTCAGGTGGTGTGTTCAGGTGATGTGTTCAGATGGTGTGTTCAGGTGATGTATTCAGGCGGTGTGTTCAGGTGGTGTGTTCAGGTGATGTATTCAGGCGGTGTGTTCAGGTGTTCAGGTGATGTGTTCAGGTGGTGTGTTCAGGTGATGTGTTCAGGTGGTGTGTTTAGGTGGTGTGTTCAAGTGTTCAGGTGATGTGTTCAGATGGTGTGTTCAGATGGTGTGTTCAGATGGTGTGTTCAGGTGGTGTGTTCAGGTGATGTAATCAGGTGGTGTGTTCAGGTGATGTGTTCAGATGGTGTGTTCAGGTGGTGTGTTCATGTGGTGTGTTCAGATGGTGTGTTTAGGTGATGTGTTCAGATGGTGTGTTCAGGTGATGTAATCAGGTGGTGTGTTCAGGTGATGTAATCAGGTGGTGTGTTCAGGTGGTGTGTTCAGGTGATGTGTTCAGGTGATGTGTTCAGATGGTGTGTTCAGGTGGTGTGTTTAGGTGGTGTCTTCAGTAGGTGTGTTCAGGTGATGTGTTCAGGTGATTTGTTCAGGTGGTGTGATGGTGTGTTCGGGTGGTGTGTTCGGGTGGTGTGTTCGGGTGGTGTGTTCGGGTGGTGTGTTCGGGTTTTGTGTTCGGGTGATGCGTTCGGGTGATGTGTTTAGGTTTTGTGTTCAGGTGGTGTGTTCGGGTGGTGTGTTCAGTTGTTCAGGTGGTGTGTTCGGGTGGTGTGTTCAGGTGATATGTTTAGGTTTTGTGTTCAGGTGATGTGTTCAGTTGTTCAGGCGATGTGTTCAGGTGGTGTGTTCAGGTGATGTGTTCAGGTGGTGTGTTCGGGTGGTGTGTTCGGGTGGTGTGTTCAGGTGATGTGTTCGGGTGGTGTGTTCAGGTGGTGTGTTCAGGTGGTGTGTTCAGGTGGTGTGTTCAGGTGGTGTGTTCAGGTGATGTGTTCGGGTGGTGTGTTCAGGTGGTGTGTTCAGGTGGTGTGTTCAGGTGGTGTGTTCAGGTGGTGTGTTCAGGTGGTGTGTTCATGTGATGTGTTCAGTTGTTCAGGCGATGTGTTCAGGTGGTGTGTTCAGGTGGTGTGTTCAGATGGTGTGTTCAGATGGTGTGTTCAGTTGTTCAGGTGGTGTGTTCAGGTGGTGTGTTCAGGTGGTGTGTTCAGGTGGTGTGTTCAGGTGATGTGTTCAGATGGTGTGTTCAGATGGTGTGTTCAGTTGTTCAGGTGGTGTGTTCAGGTGGTGTGTTCAGGTGGTGTGTTCAGGTGGTGTGTTCAGGTGGTGTGTTCAGATGTGTTCAGGTGGTGTGTTCAGGTGGTGTGTTCAGGTGATGTGTTCAGATGTGTTCAGGTGGTGTGTTCAGGTGGTGTGTTCAGGTGGTGTGTTCAGGTGGTGTGTTCAGGTGGTGTGTTCATGTGGTGTGTTCAGTTGTTCAGGCGATGTGTTCAGGTGGTGTGTTCAGGTGGTGTGTTCAGATGGTGTGTTCAGATGGTGTGTTCAGTTGTTCAGGTGGTGTGTTCAGGTGGTGTGTTCAGGTGGTGTGTTCAGGTGGTGTGTTCAGATGGTGTGTTCAGATGGTGTGTTCAGTTGTTCAGGTGGTGTGTTCAGGTGGTGTGTTCAGGTGGTGTGTTCAGGTGGTGTGTTCAGGTGATGTGTTCAGATGTGTTCAGGTGGTGTGTTCAGGTGGTGTGTTCAGGTGATGTGTTCAGATGTGTTCAGGTGGTGTGTTCAGGTGGTGTGTTCAGGTGATGTGTTCAGGTGGTGTGTTCAGGTGGTGTGTTCAGGTGATGTGTTCAGGTGATGTGTTCAGGTGTTTAGTTGTTCAGGTAAAGGTGTGTTCAGGCCTCACCTGTATCCTGTGCTGCACCTGCTGCAGCTGCTCAGTTAATGGGGGTGCGTCTCCCTCCTCCTCCCCATCCTCCCCCGGCTGCTCGGGGGGGAGAGAGTGTCCCTCAGGCTCCTGGTTCAGAGGCTGGTAATAATACCCTCCTCCATCATTGTTGTTCTCCTCTTCCTCCTCCTCTTCCTCCTCGTCGTCCCCCCCCTCTATCTCCCCCCCTCCCTCCCCCTCCCCCCCGCCCCACACAGGCAGCAGGGCTCCAGGTCTCTCGTCTCCCCCCAGGTCGTCTTCAGAGTTCGGCAACACTCTCTCCGGTCCCATCGCAGAGCTCCACACTTCCATCCACAGAGCCTGAGGAATATAAAGAGTTCATTGAGAGGACACTTCATCAAGAGGACACTTCATTCATCGAGAGCACACTTCATTCATCGAGAGGACACTTCATTCATCGAGAGCACACTTCATTCATCGAGAGGACACTTCATTCATCGAGAGCACACTTCATTCATCGAGAGCACACTTCATTCATCAAGAGGACACGTCATTCATCGAGAGCACACTTCATTCATCGAGAGGACACTTCATTCATCGAGAGGACACGTCATTCATCGAGAGCACACTTCATTCATCGAGAGGACACGTCATTCATCGAGAGGACACGTCATTCATCGAGAGCACACTTCATTCATCGAGAGGACACGTCATTCATCGAGAGCACACTTCATTCATCGAGAGGACACGTCATTCATCGAGAGCACACTTCATTCATCGAGAGGACACTTCATTCATCGAGAGGACACGTCATTCATCGAGAGCACACTTCATTCATCGAGAGAACACGTCATTCATCGAGAGGACACGTCATTCATCGAGAGCACACTTCATTCATCGAGAGGACACGTCATTCATCGAGAGCACACTTCATTCATCGAGAGGACACGTCATTCATCGAGAGCACACTTCATTCATCGAGAGCACACTTCATTCATCGAGAGGACACGTCATTCATCGAGAGCACACTTCATTCATCGAGAGGACACTTCATTCATCGAGAGGACACGTCATTCATCGAGAGGACACGTCATTCATCGAGAGCACACTTCATTCATCGAGAGGACACGTCATTCATCGAGAGCACACTTCATTCATCGAGAGGACACGTCATTCATCGAGAGCACACTTCATTCATCGAGAGCACACTTCATTCATCAAGAGGACACGTCATTCATCGAGAGGACACGTCATTCATCGAGAGCACACTTCATTCATCGAGAGGACACGTCATTCATCGAGAGCACACTTCATTCATCGAGAGGACACGTCATTCATCGAGAGCACACTTCATTCATCGAGAGGACACGTCATTCATCGAGAGCACACGTCATTCATCGAGAGCACACTTCATTCATCAAGAGGACACTTCATTCATCGAGAGGACACTTCATTCATCGAGAGGACACGTCATTCATCGAGAGGACACGTCATTCATCGAGAGGACACGTCATTCATCGAGAGGACACGTCATTCATCGAGAGGACACTTCATCAAGAGGACATCTTCATTCATCGAGAGGACACTTCATTCATCGAGAGGACACTTCATTCATCGAGAGGACACTTCATTCATCGAGAGGACACGTCATTCATAGAGAGGACACGTCATTCATCGAGAGGACACGTCATTCATCGAGAGGACACTTCATCCATCGAGAGGACATCTTCATTCATCGAGAGGACACGTCATTCATCGAGAGGACACGTCATTCATCGAGAGGACACGTCATTCATCGAGAGGACACTTCATTCATCGAGAGGACATCTTCATTCATCAAGAGGACACTTCATCAAGAGGACACTTCATTCATCGAGAGGACACTTCATTCATCGAGAGGACACTTCATTCATCGAGAGGACACTTCATCCATCGAGAGGACACTTCATCCATCAAGAGGACACTTCATCCATCAAGAGGACACTTCATTTATCAAGAGGACACTTCATCCAGAAGACACTTCATCAAGAGGACATCTTCATTCATCGAGAGGACACGTCATTCATCGAGAGCACACTTCATTTATCAAGAGGACACTTCATCCAGAAGACACTTCATCAAGAGGACATCTTGATTCATTGAGAGGACACTTCATTCATCGAGAGGACACGTCATTCATCGAGAGCACACTTCATTCATCAAGAAGACACTTCATCAAGAGGACACTTCATTCATCGAGAGGACACGTCATTCATCGAGAGGACACTTCATTCATCGAGAGGACACTTCATCAAGAGGACACGTCATTCATCGAGAGGACACGTCATTCATCGAGAAGACATATCATTCATCGAGAGGACACGTCATCAAGAGGACATCTTCATTCATCGAGAGGACACGTCATTCATCGAGAGGACACGTCATTCATCGAGAGGACACGTCATTCATCGAGAGGACACTTCATCAAGAGGACATCTTCATTCATCAAGAGGACATCTTCATCCATCAAGAGGACACTTCATCCATCAAGAGGACACTTCATCCTTCGAGAGGACACTTCATCCATCGAGAGGACACTTCATCCATCGAGAGGACACTTCATCCATCGAGAGGACACTTCATCCATCGAGAGGACACTTCATTCATCGAGAGGACACTTCATCCGTCGAAAGGACACTTCATCCATCGAGAGGACACTTCATCCATCGAGAGGACACTTCATCCATCGAGAGCACACTTCATTCATCGATAGCACACTTCATTCATCCAGAGGACACTTCATCCAGAGGACACTTCATTCATCCAGAGGACACTTCATTCATCCAGAGCACACTTCATTCATCGAGAGGACACTTCATTCATCCAGAGGACACGTCATTCATCGAGAGGACACGTCATTCATCCAGAGGACACGTCATTCATCGAGAGGACACGTCATTCATCGAGAGGACACGTCATTCATCCAGAGGACACTTCATTCATCCAGAGGACACTTCATTCATCCAGAGGACACTTCATTCATCGAGAGGACACTTCATTCATCGAGAGGACACTTCATCCAGAGGACACTTCACTGTCTTGTAATCATGTCGTTTAATGTAATATTCTTTAATTCCTTAATTTTAATCCAGATATATTTTGAACACATTTTGTAAGCTTCTTTTAATGTAAGGTGATTTTATAAATATTGAATTTTAATATTGTATTTTATATATTTGAGTCATTTCAAAGTCTGCTAAACAACCTTTAATTTAAGTATCTACAGGTTAGTTTATAGTTAGTAGAGATAATGAAGTATCAGCAGGTTAGTTTATAGTTAGTAGAGATAATGAAGTATCTACAGGTTAGTTTATAGTTAGTAGAGATAATGAAGTATCTACAGGTTAGTTTATAGTTAGTAGAGATAATGAAGTATCTACAGGTTAGTTTATAGTTAGTAGAGATAATGAAGTATCAGCAGGTTAGTTTATAGTTAGTAGAGATAATGAAGTATCTACAGGTTAGTTTATAGTTAGTAGAGATAATGAAGTATCAGCAGGTTAGTTTATAGTTAGTAGAGATAATGAAGTATCAGCAGGTTAGTTTATAGTTAGTAGAGATAATGAAGTATCAGCAGGTTAGTTTATAGTTAGTAGAGATAATGAAGTATCAGCAGGTTAGTTTATAGTTAGTAGAGATAATGAAGTATCAGCAGGTTAGTTTATAGTTAGTAGAGATAATGAAGTATCTACAGGTTAGTTTATAGTTAGTAGAGATAATGAAGTATCTACAGGTTAGTTCATAGTTAGCAGAGATAATGAAGTATCAGCAGGTTAGTTTATAGTTAGTAGAGATAATGAAGTATCTACAGGTTAGTTTATAGTTAGTAGAGATAATGAAGTATCTACAGGTTAGTTTATAGTTAGTAGAGATAATGAAGTATCAGCAGGTTAGTTTATAGTTAGTAGAGATAATGAAGTATCAGCAGGTTAGTTTATAGTCATAGTTAGAAGAGATAATGAAGTATCAGCAGATGTGCCAACACATTATAATGAAATATATTGTGGTCGCTTTGTCTCTAAATGTGACCGGTTGTGATCGTAGTTAGTAGAGATAATGATGTCATTCCTCTCTCGATGTGTGTGCTGTAAAACACACAGAAGCTCGTTTAACAGCTGATTCTGTTTTCAGCAGCTGGAGAAGCTAACGAAGCTAACGAAGCTAACGGAGCTAACGGACCTAACGGCTGATTAAAGTCTCTGTCTCTCCTCCTTGTGGTTTCTGACCGGAAGCAGGTAACCCCCCCCCCCCCCCGGTGAAAAGCTTCTCACCTGCCTTTCTGTCGGTCTGTCGGCTCACCTGTCTGTCCGGAGATCCAGGTGTTAGCTGCTAGCTGCTAGCCTAATGAACTGGACACTTCCGGGTACGTCACGGAGCCGCATCCACAGTTTTTTCTCTTATCTTTATTTACACACGGTTTACAAACAACAGGGTTGAATAAACAAACAAATCAACATCGACAAGAGGCAGATTTTTTGTGAATCTTATAAAATGTTATAAATATGAAGAGTGTGCCAAATGATTAATATAAACAAAATAACAAGAATACATGGGATTTAATTAAAGAAATAAAATAAAGCATTAATTTATAATACAATAATTGATTAAAACACAATAATAATAATAATAATAATAATAATAATAATAATAATGATTTAAGCTGTTATTTTGATCAATAATCATCATAATTAGATGGATGTTGTTTCTCTGTACGTGATGACGTCACAGTCTGAGGAGATAAAGTGCTCAGCGAGCCGTGACGTCACCACCGTAAAGATCGTCTACAAACAGAGAGGAGAAGAGGTGTCACTCCAATCAGGATTTAATTTTATTGTTGCATCGTAAAAATAAATCTGAATTAAACTAGTTTTATTGTATGCATGCTCTCGAGAGACCCTGATAAGAGGATCATCGATGAGACACCCACCCTCTGATAAGAGGATCATCGATGAGACACCCACCCTCTGATAAGAGGATCATCGATGAGACACCCACCCTCTGATAAGAGGAACATCGATGAGATCAAATACTCAATAATTAACTTAAAGGTGAATAAAACATAAAATAAAACATTTTAATTATAATATTTTATATTTATACAAAAATAGCAAACTATTATTATTGACTACTATAACATTATTTTTACTCTCTTCCTTTTTCATATTATTATTTCTTATGATCATTATTGTTTTAATTATTATTATTATTATTATTATTATTATTATTATTATTATTATTATTATTATTATTATTATTATTATTATTATTATTATTATGAGTCTCTCCCCAGTCCCGGTAACCCGGTCGGAGTGATCCTCCCTCCTCTCTCCCTCTCTGTGTCTCATAGTAACGGTTCACCTGCAGGAACTCACCGGGACTCAGACCGACTCACCGCCGAGCCTCTGCCATCCTCTGCCCGCCTCAGCGCACCGTCCCCGGCCCTCTCTGCGGGGAACAGACCCCCCCCCCCCCACCCCCCGGGTCCTCCTCCCGGTCCTCCTCCCGGTCCCCCCTCCCGTGATGTCCAATGATCAGAACCGGCACGATGACATCAGCTTGTGAGAGTCGCGTGAGCTGATCGATCACTAATAACCAGGTGAATTGATATTTTTTCAGCCAATCAGGGCCCAGCAGCTGATCCGTCATTAATAAGCAAGTTCATTTATCTTATTTCAGCCAATCAGCTGATCAGCACTTCTGTCTTTATTCACCATCAGGAGTTCCTGTTGATAACAGATATTATTAATATATATATATCTTATACTTCATCTTATGATAAAACATGATGTTAACATATTATTTTTGTTACACCTGTAACACAACTCCTGAACATGATACAGGAATCCACATGGAGCAAAGCCTCCTGGGAGATGGAGTTTTAGGGAACACCTTTCAGCGTATAGCTACTTTAAAGAGTCCTCGCCTGATGATGTTCAGGTGTATATCAGTATGTAGAGTCTCTACTTTAAAGAGTCCTCTCTTGCTGATGTTCAGGTGTATATCAGTATGTAGTGTCTCTACTTTAAAGAGTCCTCTCCTGCTGATGTTCAGGTGTATATCAGTATGTAGTGTCTCTACTTTAAAGAGTCCTCTCCTGCTGATGTTCAGGTGTATATCAGTATGTAGTGTCTCTACTTTAAAGAGTCCTCTCCTGCTGATGTTCAGGTGTATATCAGTATGTAGAGTCTCTACTTTAAAGAGTCCTCTCTTGCTGATGTTCAGGTGTATATCAGTATGTAGTGTCTCTACTTTAAAGAGTCCTCTCCTGCTGATGTTCAGGTGTATATCAGTATGTAGTGTCTCTACTTTAAAGAGTCCTCTCCTGCTGATGTTCAGGTGTATATCAGTATGTAGTGTCTCTACTTTAAAGAGTCCTCTCCTGCTGATGTTCAGGTGTATATCAGTATGTAGTGTCTCTACTTTAAAGAGTCCTCTCCTGCTGATGTTCAGGTGTATATCAGTATGTAGTGTCTCTACTTTAAAGAGTCCTCTCCTGCTGATGTTCAGGTGTATATCAGTCAGTAGTGTCTCTACTTTAAAGAGTCCTCTCCTGCTGATGTTCAGGTGTATATCAGTATGTAGTGTCTCTACTTTAAAGAGTGCTCTCCTGCTGATGTTCAGGTGTATATCAGTATGTAGTGTCTCTACTTTAAAGAGTCCTCTCCTGCTGATGTTCAGGTGTATATCAGTATGTAGTGTCTCTAGTTTAAAGAGTCCTCTCCTGTGTATCCCTCTCCTTTTAAAGAGTCCCCAGGATGCTCCCGGCCTCCATCCAGATCACAGGTGAGCTCCTCTCAGGTGAGGAGGTGCAGGACATCTGCCAGAGCCTCCAGGAGGACGTGGTGCGCCTCCTCTCAGTCAGAGGATGCCAGCTCTCAGACGCAGCCTTCCAGCAGGTGTGTTTCTGCGTGGCTTCGTCTCGCTCTCTCGCTCAGCTCAACCTGAACCTGGGCGTGGTCTCCAGCCTGAGCCGGACCAATCAGCTGGCCCAGGCTCTGAGCAACAACCAATCACTGCAGGCGCTGTTGTGAGTACAGAGGGGGGGGGGGGGGGACGTCTTTTTGGTTTGTTTAAACTTTGTTTATTAGAGCATGTATCAACACAAGGTAAACTAATCTTCACTTTATAGAAAAGTAGGTAGAGTAACAATGAAAATACTGTTTAACACAAAACAAAATCACACACACGTACTATATATTATAAATACGTAAACATAGTCTGATTGGTCAATAATCCTCTGGCCCCGCCCCTCAGTCTCCACGGCAGCCCCCTATTGGACGCCGGCCTGGTGACCCTGAACCCGGCTCTGTCGTCCCACCCGGCGCTGCTGAGCCTGGACCTGGGAGACTGCCTGCTGGGAGACGAAGCCTTAAGACTGATCTGTGGTCTGCTGCCTCCTGATGGGAACAAGTCAGGTCAGAACCCCTTAACAGAACCCTTAACTTTACCCTTAACTTTACCCTTAACCTTCCCATGGGAGAATGCCTGCTGGGAGGCAAAGCTCTGAGACTGATCTGTGGTCTGCTGCCTCCTTTTGGAAACAAGTCAGGTCAGAACCCCTTAACAGAACCCTTAACAGAACCCTTAACTTTACCCTTAACCTTCTCCTGGGAGACTGCCTGCTGGGAGGCAAAGCTCTGAGACTGATCTGTGGCCTGCTGCCTCCTCATGGAAACAAGTCGGGTCAGAACTATTAACTTCACCCTTAACTTTACCCTTAACTGATCTGTGGTCTGCTGCCTCCTAATGGAAACAAGTCGGGTCAGAACCCCTTAACAGAACCCTTAACTTCACCCTTAACTTTACCCTTAACTGATCTGTGGCCTGCTGCCTCCTAATGGAAACAAGTCGGGTCAGAACTCCTTTACTTCACCCTTAACTTCACCCTTAACTTCACCCTTAACTTCACCCTTAACTTTACCCTTAACTGATCTGTGGTCTGCTGCCTCCTCATGGGAACAAATCGGGTCAGAACCCCTTACCTTTACCCTTAACTTTACTCTTAACTGTGTGTGTGTGTGTGTGTGTGTGTGTGTGTGTGTGTGTGTGTGTGTGTGTGTGTGTGTGTGTGTGTGTGTGTGTGTGTGTGTGTGTGTGTGTGTAGGTCTCAGGGAGCTCACTCTCTCTGCAAACCCAGGAATCAGCTCCAGAGGCTGGGCTCGTCTCTCCGTCGCCGTCTCTCACAGCTCTCAGCTCCGAGTGCTGAACCTGGACTACAACCCTCTGGGTACACAACAACAACACACACACACACACACACACACACACACACACACACACACACACACACACACACACACACACACACACACACACACACACACACACACACACACTAACACACTGGCTCTGGTTCTGGTTCTGGTTCTCAGGGGATCACATTGCTGGGATGCTGGCGGTCTCTGTGGCCTCGAGCAGAACTCTGGAGGTTCTGGACCTGGAGGGGACCGGACTGAGCAACCAATCAGCACAGGTTGGTTTACACACAACCTCTATTACTGTCTGTCCTGAGAGGGTCTCTCTCTTTAACTGGGGGTCTCTCTCTTTAACTGGGGGTTTCCCCCATTAACTGGGGGTCTCTCTCTTTAACTGGGGGTTTCTCTCATTAACTGGGGGTCTCTCTCATTAACTGGGGGTCTCTCTCATTAACTGGGGGTCTCTCTCTTTAACTGGGGGTTTCTCTCATTAACTGGGGGTTTCTCTCATTAACTGGGGGTCTCTCTCTTTAACTGGGGGTTTCTCTCATTAACTGGGGGTTTCTCTCATTAACTGGGGGTCTCTCTCTTTAACTGGGGGTTTCTCTCATTAACTGGGGGTCTCTCTCATTAACTGGGGGTCTCTCTCATTAACTGGGGGTCTCTCTCATTAACTGGGGGTCTCTCTCATTAACTGGTGGTTTCTCTCATTAACTGGGGGTCTCTCTCATTAACTGGAGTTTCCCCCATTAACTGGGGGTCTCTCTCATTAACTGGGGGTCTCTCTCATTAACTGGAGTTTCCCCCATTAACTGGGGGTCTCTCTCATTAACTGGGGGTCTCTCTCATTAACTGGGGTTCTCTCATTAACTGGGGGTCTCTCTCATTAACTGGGGGTCTCTCATTAACTGGGGGTCTCTCTCATTAACTGGGGGTCTCTCTCATTAACTGGGGTTCTCTCATTAACTGGGGGTCTCTCTCATTAACTGGGGGTCTCTCTCATTAACTGGAGTTTCCCCCATTAACTGGGGGTCTCTCTCATTAACTGGGGGTCTCTCTCATTAACTGGTGGTCTCTCATTAACTGGGGGTCTCTCATTAACTGGGGGTCTCTCTCATTAACTGGGGGTTTCTCTCATTAACTGGGGGTCTCTCTCATTAACTGGTGGTCTCTCTCATTAACTGGGTCTCTCTCATTAACTGGGGGTCTCTCTCATTAACTGGGTCTCCCGTTAACTGGGGGTCTCTCTCATTAACTGGGGGTCTCTCTCATTAACTGGGGGTCTCTCTCATTAACTGGGGGTTTCTCTCATTAACTGGGTTTCTCTCATTAACTGGGGGTCTCTCTCATTAACTGGGGGTCTCTCTCATTAACTGGTGGTCTCTCTCATTAACTGGGTTTCTCTCATTAACTGGGGGTCTCTCTCATTAACTGGGGGTCTCTCTCATTAACTGGTGGTCTCTCTCATTAACTGGGTTTCTCTCATTAACTGGGGGTCTCTCTCATTAACTGGGGGTCTCTCTCATTAACTGGGTCTCCCGTTAACTGGGGGTCTCTCTCATTAACTGGGGGTCTCTCTCATTAACTGGGGGTCTCTCTCATTAACTGGGGGTTTCTCATTAACTGGGGGTTTCTCATTAACTGGGGGTCTCTTTCATTAACTGGGGGTCTCTCTCATTAACTGGGTCTCTCTCATTAACTGGGTGTCTCTCATTAACTGGGGGTCTCTCTCATTAATTGGGGGTCTCTCTCATTAACTGGGGGTCTCTCTCATTAACTGGGGGCTTCTCTCATTAACTGGGGGCTTCTCTCATTAACTGGGGGTCTCTTTCATTAACTGGGGGTTTCTCATTAACTGGGGGTTTCTCATTAACTGGGGGTCTCTTTCATTAACTGGGGGTCTCTTTCATTAACTGGGGGTCTCTTTCATTAACTGGGGGTCTCTTTCATTAACTGGGGGTCTCTTTCATTAACTGGGGGTCTCTCTCATTAACTGGGGGTCTCTTTCATTAACTGGGGGTCTCTTTCATTAACTGGGGGTTTCTCATTAACTGGGGGCTTCTCTCATTAACTGGGGGTCTCTTTCATTAACTGGGGGTTTCTCATTAACTGGGGGTCTCTCTCATTAACTGGGTCTCTCTCATTAACTGGGTCTCTCTCATTAACTGGGGGTTTCTCTCATTAACTGGGGGTTTCTCTCATTAACTGGGGGTCTCTCTCATTAACTGGGTCTCTCTCATTAACTGGGTCTCTCTCATTAACTGGGGGTCTCTCTCATTAACTGGGGGTCTCTTTCATTAACTGGGGGTTTCTCATTAACTGGGGGTCTCTCTCATTAACTGGTGGTCTCTCTCATTAACTGGGGGTCTCTCTCATTAACTGGGGGGTCTCTCTCATTAACTGGGGGGTTTCTCTCATTAACTGGGGGTCTCTCTCATTAACTGGTGGTCTCTCTCATTAACTGGGGGTCTCTCTCATTAACTGGGGGGTCTCTCTCATTAACTGGGGGGTCTCTCTCATTAACTGGGTCTCTCTCATTAACTGGGTCTCTCTCATTAACTGGGGGTCTCTCTCATTAACTGGGTCTCTCTCATTAACTGGGTCTCTCTCATTAACTGGGGGCTTCTCTCATTAACTGGGGGCTTCTCTCATTAACTGGGGGTCTCTTTCATTAACTGGGGGCTTCTCTCATTAACTGGGGGCTTCTCTCATTAACTGGGGGTCTCTTTCATTAACTGGGGGTCTCTCTCATTAACTGGGGGCTTCTCTCATTAACTGGGGGTCTCTCATTAACTGGGGGCTTCTCTCATTAACTGGGGGTCTCTCATTAACTGGGGGCTTCTCTCATTAACTGGGGGGTTTCTTGTCCGATGTGAGGGTCTAAAGTACAGAGGCGGTCGTA
Organism: Notothenia rossii; assembly: GCF_949606895.1. Lineage (NCBI taxonomy): Eukaryota > Metazoa > Chordata > Actinopteri > Perciformes > Nototheniidae > Notothenia > Notothenia rossii. Next base: position 151,210 of record NW_027639631.1, read on the forward strand.
TTCTTATTTTGTACAAACTGTAAATTCCACTGAGACAAAAGTAAGATGTGTGATATTGGGCTTTATAAATATACTCTGATTGATGTTAGTATTGTTGGTGTTGTTGTTGTTGTTGTTGTTGTTGTTATTGTTGTTATTGTATTTATATCATTGTCTTCTCCTGTTCCTCCAGCAGGGGGAGACGTCCCTCTATCCCGGATCCAAACCTCTTTCTTCTTTTGATTATATTATTATTATTATGTACCTAAACCCTGGACCTTCTGGGTGAAGAAAGTTTTGTGTGCTGCAGGTGTTCCTGGACATGGTGCAGAACTATCCCACCAGCCTGAGGGTTCTGGTTCTGGTTCTGATTCTGATTCTGATTCTGGTTTTGGTTCTGATTCTGGTTCTGTTTGTGTGCTGCAGGTGTTCCTGGACATGGTGCAGAACTATCCCACCAGCCTGAGGGTTCTGGTTCTGGTTTTGGTTCTGATTCTGGTTCTGTTTGTGTGCTGCAGGTGTTCCTGGACATGGTGCAGAACTATCCCACCAGCCTGAGGGTTCTGGTTCTGGTTCTGGTTCTGGTTCTGATTCTGGTTTTGGTTCTGATTCTGGTTCTGTTTGTGTGCTGCAGGTGTTCCTGGACATGGTGCAGAACTATCCCACCAGCCTGAGGGTTCTGGTTCTGTCTGAGAACAGCATCAGTGCGGAGCTGCAGCAGCAGATCAGCGACCTGCTGTCAGAGGGTGAGGAGGAAGAGGAGGCCCCACCCCCTCAGCCAGGCCCCGCCCCTAACAGCACCCTGCGGCCAATCAGAGACAAGTACCAGCCAATCAGAGACAAGTACCAACCAATCAGAGACAAGTACCAGCCCCCCGCCTGGCTCCCCCACAGCAGTAAGGGCTGACCCAGTGTTTACCTTTAATATGTTGGACCAATCAGATCCTTTGATGCATAAATAGCTCTTCCCTTTTGCTTAGTGATTAGCCATTAGCATTGAGCTAATCTTCAGACTGTAGGCTACCTGACCCCCCAGGTAAAGAACTAGCAGAGATGACCGGCTAGCGTTAGCCTCTCTCCAGAGACACACCTGCGCATTTTACCTCACAGGGCTTAAACACTACTGTAGCTTACCCGATAACGAAGCTAACAGCTAATGTTAGCTTCGCTATCGGGTAAGCTACACCACCGTTATTCCTCCGGGGGTTCATAGTGAACAGGAAGTGATGTAATGACAGGTGTGTAGAGGAAGTGATGTGATGTGACAGGTGTGTGAGACTGACCCTGTTCTCTGACCCACAGACTCCAGCCCCCAGATGGTCTTTCTGACTTCAGGTGTAGGTGAGAGCTTATTGGCTGAGACTGAGATGTGACTCCTCCCGCCCTCACACACACTTCCTGTTTCACTTTATTATGATTTGTTTGGATGTTCCTGTTTGTTTCTCCACTCTGCGGCTAGTCGGAGCACCTGACGGCTGGCAGCCAATCACATGCTCTGCATGGTTTGATGTAGCACCTGTTCACCTGACACACAAGTGACTTACTGGCCCTTTCTCATTTCACTAATTCCCCTCCTCGACTCCTATCCTCGAGACTTAAGAGGTTTCTCAATACTCTAATTTCCCCTCCTCGACTCCTCGACTCCTCGGTCCTCCCGAGTGACCCGGAAATGAATTTCAGCGCGCCATGTTGAAGGACATCTAATTTCTCTAAATGCACTTCGAGGACCGAGGATCGAGCATCGAGGAGGCTCTCTGGAGGAGCTCTAACCGAGGAGAGAGGAGAAAGGAGAGAGGAGAGAGGAGGCTCTCTGGAGGAGCTCTAACCGAGGAGAGAGGAGAAAGGAGAGAGGAGAGAGGAGGCTCTCTGAAGGAGCTAATGTTTAACCAAGGAGACACTGCTGGGTCCTCCACGGCTCCTTCGTGGATGCATTTCCGGGAACAGAGATGCTTCAAAGAGGCGTGACGCACGGCCGGACTGATCTCAGCCAATCACAGCTCTGCATGCATCCCCTGGATATTATTTTATTAACTGCTTTCATCACGACGCCATGTTTCCAGTGAGAACAGCTGAGAGGTCCGTGCAGAAAGCAGAGCAGTGTGTATAATATATATCACTCAGTGTAACAGACCTACTCTCTGTGTCTGCTTTAGTTTAGTAGATATCTACAAACAAAGAGTCCAGATGTTTCTAAAACCATTTAGTGCTTCACAAAATAAAATACCCAACGGCTGCAGCCTGATGATGCTTTAGGACAGGGCTTCTCAAACTCCGGACCGAGGTCCAGATCCGGACCGTACTCCGTGTCCCATTATAAAAAAAAAAATCTGATTCTGATGTAAATTAAATTATATTTTCTTGTGTCTGAGGCGCTGTGAGAATGAACGTGCATATATATTTACTTGTGTTCGCGAGCGTGACAAGCATTGCAGACCGCAAGTTAACCGCAAGTTTACCTTGACTTTCTAAAGCTTCTAATGCCTCTTTTGCCGAGGTTCAAGGCATTGGCTACAGACAAACAGTGCCATTTCTCCCACTAGTTCAAGCCACCATACTGTATGTATTGAATGTGTGTGTGTATACAGACTGCCTGCCTGCCTTGTGCCGACAGGCAAGTGCTTGGACCAGAAGGGGGCTGTTTGTAGATGCATTAATAAACAAGGCAAGTCAGGCTGTGTCTCAACGCCGTGTATTCACATTAAGCAGGTAATCATACAACTGAGGTAGAGTCACGTGAGGCAGATATATATATAACACAATACGTCCACAGGGTGGAGCTGCAACCTAGCCTAAACCACCCTGTAACATCTCCCTTCCTTTTGTTAAGTAACCACACAGGATCAATACTGCCATTAAACTGTTGACCTTCAATCAGAACATCAATCAAATGATTTCAACAACAAATAGTGCACCTAGCAGAGACACTTCAATAATAGCCGGATCCGAACACATCAGCCATAAACTCAGAACAATCAATCATCATCCAAGTGTGTGTGTGTGTGTGTGTGTGTGTGTGTGTGTGTGTGTGTGTGTGTGTGTGTGTGTGTGTGTGTGTGTGTGTGTGTGTGTGTGTGTGTGTGTGTGTGTGTGTGTGTGTGTGTGTGTGTGTGTGTGTGTGGTACAGTGTGTAGGTGTGTGTGGTACAGTGTGTAGGTGTGTGTGGTACAGTGTGTAGGTGTGTGTGTGGTACAGTGCGTAGATGTGTGTGTGGTACAGTGTGTAGGTGTGTGTGGTACAGTGCGTAGATGTGTGTGTGGTACAGTGTGTAGGTGTGTGGTCGCTGAAATTAGGAAATTAAATTACGGGCCAAAGGTTTTATTTACAAGTATTAAAAGTAAGCAGAGGACACCAAACCAACTGAGACCTGTCTGTCCGCTGCATCTACACACTGTACAACAAACACACACACACTGTACCACACACACACTGTACCACACACACACACACACACACACAAACACACACACACACACACACACACACACACACACACACACACACACACACAGCTCCTAAAACAGGCTACTGTCATTGTGTATTTTATTTAGTGAAGCACTAAATGGTTTTAGAAACATCTGGACTCTTTGTTTGTAGATATCTACTAAACTAAAGCAGACACAGAGAGTAGGTCTGTTACACTGAGTGATATATATTATACACACTGCTCTGCTTTCTGCACGGACCTCTCAGCTGTTCTCTCTGGAAACATCGCGTCGTGATGAGAGCAGTTAATAAAATAATATCCAGGGGATGCATGCAGAGCTGTGATTGGCTGAGAGAAGTCCGGCCGTGCGTCACGCCTCTTTGAAACATCTCTGTTCCCGGAAATGCATCCACGAAGGAGCCATCAGTGTATCCTCGGTTAGAGCTCCTCCAGAGAGCCTCCTCTCTCCTCTCCTCTCTCCTCTCTCCTCTCTCCTCGGTTAGAGCTCCTCCAGAGAGCCTCCTCTCTCCTCTCCTCTCTCCTCTCTCCTCGGTTAGAGCTCCTCCAGAGAGCCTCCTCTCTCCTCTCCTCTCTCCTCTCTCCTCTCTCCTCGGTTAGAGCTCCTCCAGAGAGCCTCCTCTCTCCTCTCTCCTCTCTCCTCTCTCCTCGGTTATAGCTCCTCCAGAGAGCCTCCTCGATGCTCGGTCCTCGAAGTGCATTTAGAGAAATGAGATGTCCTTCAACATGGCCGTTGAAATTCATTTCCGGGTCACTACCGGAGGACCGATGAGTCGAGGAGGGGGATTTGATGAAATGAGAAAGGGCCACTGAGTTCACCTGATGAATGTCGTTCTGATGTCACAATAATAAACTGTTTACAGATTCGTAACCACGGCTCTGAGTCCTCATTCGGAAGCTAACGAATAAACTAATGCTGTTACCAAGCTAATGATGGTACCAAGCTAATGATGTTACCAAGCTAATGATGTTACCAAACTAATGCTGGTACCAAGCTAATGATGTTACCAAGCTAATGCTGTTACCAAGCTAATGATGTTACCAAGCTAATGATGTTACCAAGCTAATGATGTTACCAAGCTAATGCTGTTACCAAGCTAATGATGTTACCAAGCTAATGATGTTACCAAACTAATGCTGGTACCAAGCTAATGCTGTTAGCAAGCTAATGATGTTACCAAGCTAATGATGTTACCAAACTAATGCTGGTACCAAGCTAATGATGTTACCAAGCTAATGATGGTACCAAGCTAATGATGGTACCAAGCTAATGCTGTTACCAAGCTAATGATGTTACCAAGCTAATGCTGTTACCAAGCTAATGATGTTACCAAGCTAATGCTGTTACCAAGCTAATGATGTTACCAAGCTAATGATGTTACCAAGCTAATGCTGTTACCAAACTAATGCTGGTACCAAGCTAATGATGTTACCAAGCTAATGATGGTACCAAGCTAATGATGTTACCAAGCTAATGATGTTACCAAGCTAATGCTGTTACCAAGCTAATGCTGGTAGCAAGCTAATGCTGGTACCAAGCTAATGATGTTACCAAGCTAATGATGTTACCAAGCTAATGATGTTACCAAGCTAATGATGTTACCAAGCTAATGATGTTACCAAGCTAATGCTGTTACCAAACTAATGATGTTACCAAGCTAATGATGTTACCAAGCTAATGATGGTACCAAGCTAATGATGTTACCAAGCTAATGATGGTACCAAGCTAATGATGTTACCAAGCTAATGATGTTACCAAGCTAATGCTGTTACCAAACTAATGCTGGTACCAAGCTAATGATGTTACCAAGCTAATGATGGTACCAAGCTAATGATGTTACCAAGCTAATGATGTTACCAAGCTAATGCTGGTACCAAGCTAATGCTGTTACCAAGCTAATGATGTTACCAAGCTAATGATGTTACCAAGCTAATGATGTTACCAAGCTAATGATGGTACCAAGCTAATGATGTTACCAAGCTAATGATGTTACCAAGCTAATGCTGTTACCAAGCTAATGCTGGTAGCAAGCTAATGATGTTACCAAGCTAATGATGTTACCAAGCTAATGATGTTACCAAGCTAATGATGTTACCAAGCTAATGCTGGTACCAAGCTAATGCTGTTACCAAGCTAATGATGTTACCAAGCTAATGATGTTACCAAGCTAATGCTGTTACCAAGCTAATGATGTTACCAAGCTAATGCTGTTACCAAGCTAATGATGTTACCAAGCTAATGATGTTACCAAGCTAATGCTGTTACCAAACTAATGCTGGTACCAAGCTAATGATGTTACCAAGCTAATGATGTTACCAAGTTAATGATGTTACCAAGCTAATGATGTTACCAAGCTAATGATGTTACCAAGTTAATGATGTTACCAAGCTAATGATGTTACCAAGCTAATGATGTTACCAAGCTAATGATGTTACCAAGCTAATGCTGGTACCAAGCTAATGCTGTTACCAAGCTAATGATGTTACCAAGCTAATGATGTTACCAAGCTAATGCTGGTACCAAGCTAATGCTGGTACCAAGCTAATGATGTTACCAAGCTAATGATGTTACCAAGCTAATGCTGGTACCAAGCTAATGCTGATAGCAAGCTAATGATGTTACCAAGCTAATGATGTTACCAAGCTAATGATGGTACCAAGCTAATGATGTTACCAAGCTAATGATGTTACCAAGCTAATGATGTTACCAAGCTAATGATGTTACCAAGCTAATGCTGGTACCAAGCTAATGCTGTTACCAAGCTAATGCTGTTACCAAGCTAATGCTGGTAGCAAGCTAATGATGTTACCAAGCTAATGATGTTACCAAGCTAATGCTGTTACCAAGCTAATGCTGGTAGCAAGCTAATGATGGTACCAAGCTAATGATGTTACCAAGCTAATGATGTTACCAAGCTAATGATGTTACCAAGCTAATGATGTTACCAAGCTAATGCTGTTACCAAGCTAATGATGTTACCAAGCTAATGATGTTACCAAGCTAATGCTGGTAGCAAGCTAATGATGTTACCAAGCTAATGATGGTAGCAAGCTACTGATGTTACCAAGCTAATGATGTTACCAAGCTAATGCTGGTAGCAAGCTAATGATGTTACCAAGCTAATGATGTTACCAAGCTAATGATGTTACCAAGCTAATGCTGGTAGCAAGCTAATGATGTTACCAAGCTAATGCTGGTAGCAAGCTAATGATGTTACCAAGCTAATGATGTTACCAAGCTAATGCTGGTAGCAAGCTAATGATGTTACCAAGCTAATGATGTTACCAAGCTAATGATGTTACCAAGCTAATGATGTTACCAAGCTAATGCTGGTAGCAAGCTAATGATGTTACCAAGCTAATGCTGATAGCAAGCTAATGATGTTACCAAGCTAATGATGTTACCAAGCTAATGATGTTACCAAGCTAATGCTGGTAGCAAGCTAATGATGTTACCAAGCTAATGATGTTACCAAGCTAATGATGTTACCAAGCTAATGCTGGTAGCAAGCTAATGATGTTACCAAGCTAATGCTGATAGCAAGCTAATGATGTTACCAAGCTAATGATGTTACCAAGCTAATGATGTTACCAAGCTAATGATGGTAGCAAGCTAATGATGTTACCAAGCTAATGATGTTACCAAGCTAATGATGTTACCAAGCTAATGATGTTACCAAGCTAATGCTGTTACCAAGCTAATGCTGGTAGCAAGCTAATGATGTTACCAAGCTAATGATGTTACCAAGCTAATGATGTTACCAAGCTAATGATGGTACCAAGCTAATGATGTTACCAAGCTAATGATGGTACCAAGCTAATGATGTTACCAAGCTAATGATGTTACCAAGCTAATGATGTTACCAAGCTAATGATGTTACCAAGCTAATGCTGGTAGCAAGCTAATGATGTTACCAAGCTAATGATGTTACCAAGCTAATGATGTTACCAAGCTAATGCTGGTAGCAAGCTAATGATGTTACCAAGCTAATGATGTTACCAAGCTAATGATGTTACCAAGCTAATGATGTTACCAAGCTAATGCTGGTAGCAAGCTAATGATGTTACCAAGCTAATGATGTTACCAAGCTAATGATGTTACCAAGCTAATGCTGGTAGCAAGCTAATGATGTTACCAAGCTAATGCTGGTAGCAAGCTAATGATGTTACCAAGCTAATGATGTTACCAAGCTAATGATGTTACCAAGCTAATGCTGGTAGCAAGCTAATGATGTTACCAAGCTAATGATGGTACCAAGCTAATGCTGTTACCAAGCTAATGCTGGTAGCAAGCTAATGATGTTACCAAGCTAATGATGTTACCAAGCTAATGATGTTACCAAGCTAATGATGGTACCAAGCTAATGATGTTACCAAGCTAATGATGGTACCAAGCTAATGATGTTACCAAGCTAATGATGGTACCAAGCTAATGATGTTACCAAGCTAATGATGGTACCAAGCTAATGATGTTACCAAGCTAATGATGTTACCAAGCTAATGCTGGTACCAAGCTAATGATGTTACCAAGCTAATGCTGGTACCAAGCTAATGATGTTACCAAGCTAATGATGTTACCAAGCTAATGCTGGTACCAAGCTAATGATGTTACCAAGCTAATGCTGGTAGCAAGCTAATGATGGTAGACGTTACCGTCTCCGGACTACATTTAGATTGACTGAGTACATGTGATTCTGTTTTATATATCGTACCTCTACCATGTGTTATAATTCATTAGTGAACAATATAACACATGTTACCTTCTCTAATGCAGGGCTGCCAACATTTGAGTTCAGCTTGGAGTGAGATTCCTTTTTTGGTGATCCGAAAAAAGAAACGTTCATGTGTACAGTGTTAAAAATGTATTGAACATGTACAAACTAGGGTTACCCATTAATGCACCGGGGCTACAGTGGAACACGCACATACACAGCGTACCCGCCACTCTCAGAATGAAGGCTCGATAATAAGCTCACAGCATATAAAATGGCATATAGGTGTAAGCAGAGGTAAACTTAAGTGCTATTTTACAAGTGTGTGTGTGTGTGTGGGGGGGGGGGGGGTCCTCACCCCCGGGGGGTCCGGGGGCATGCTCCCCCAGGAAGATTCTTTTTAAATATTGAAGTTAAATGCATCAACCTGGTGCACTTTGAGAGCAAAATGAATTTATGGATACATCTCTCAACACCCAGATGAAACAGAACTGTAAACAGATTTTCTTTTTCTTTGTGGATATTTTATAAATCACTCCCTTTTCAAACTGTATTCTTGTTTTACTACCATAGAGTATTTCAAAACTGTTTTTCATTTATTCTCATAAATGGTGACCTAACCGTTTGAGAGCCACTGAGATAACTAGACTACAGTATCTAAACAGAGTCCCTTACCTCACTGAGCTGTATCTCTCTCAGTCTGACAGGACAGAGCTCTCCCTCTCATTGTTTCAGAAACAGCTTCTAGTATCCGTTAGCGCAGCTAGCTACCCAGATGCTAACACCAACAATGCAGACAGTGAGTCTGGTAGAATTATACTGAATAATAGTAAAGTTATTTAAGATGATTCCATATTTACTGAATATTTTACATTATAAATATTCTCCAACATTATTCAAAAGCATATTCTTCCAAACTCCTTGCTGTAGTCTGACCACCAGGAGACTCTTGATGTGTGTGGTGAGTTATAGTAATAATCTGTATAATAGTGATTGAATATTATTGTATTCTCTTTTTTGGGAGTTGCACTTTGCAGACGATCCCTGAGCACTCGTTTCTTCTCCGGCTGCAGATAGAGACCAATGTAAAGGCCCGGACGCACCAAACTGACCCCAGAGAACACGTCCCGACGGAACACGACTGTTGTGTTGCCTCACGTCTCTGCGTCTTGGCCATGTGTCGCACTGGAACACACCGCAAAGACTTTAGCCGACGGCCCAAGTAGCACGTACGAACTGCGCATGCGTGAGTGGCAATAACTTTCCTTACCAGCAGGCGGCGGTAGTGTGTATTCGTCATTCAAAAGAGGCAACAACCGGAAGACAGAGAAGAAGAACAGACTGTGATATAAATAAACAACAAACAGCGTGTGCGTTCCATTTTCACTCTCGTCCATCGAAAACATGTCTCGTGCGGTACTGGAGCTATCAGCCGTTGGAGTGTTGCTTGCGGAAGACATTCTTCTGCCTTCTTAAAGCGTTTACGTCCCTCACTTCCGTTTTGCTTCTCATGCTCTGACTCGCTAGCTGAACAGCCAATCAGAGTGATTTATTTGGCCCTACTGCCCGACCCGACGCATGGCCGTGTGCGTCGGCCATGAAAGGCCAGATAAGGCGTGTCACGGCCGACGGTGCGGGACACACCAAATTGAGTTTGGGCGACAGGGCACGCTTCGTCGTCCGACTAATGTAGCTCAGCGCAAGTTCAATCAGGAAGACAACATTATCGGATGCCACACGTTATCTCAATAAGTGATCAGGGGCATCACGCCCCGGCTAGCCAATCATCGCACCTGCTAACCCCTTTAAATCTGCTCTCCCCTCTCCGTCAGTTGTCATTTCAGGTGTCAACGCACAACCCTCCTCCACCCCTTCGCCTCCTGTCTCCTGTCTCCTAATACAGCGCAAGCTGAAACCTTCTCCCTTCAGATCGGACAAACTACTATCACCACCACCAGTGTCTAGACCCCGGGGGGTTCATCAGAGCGGTTATTTCTCTCCTGAATGATCATCCTGCAAACCCGGGGCCTAATCGCCAAAACATCATTACAGTTACTTGTTGTAATACGTCAATCACTATTCCCGCATGTCATGGGTCCCGATAATAAACATGTATTTTATACATCACGTCTCTCCTGATTGAAACGAAAAAGGCCAAAATCGGCTTGGTGTGTCAGGGCCTTAATGTGTCCAGCTCGGAGGGCGGCGCGTATTGGCTTTTTTTTTATCAAAATGTGATTGTGGTTCGTTTTCAACCGTACCACGGTACTTAGAAGACGTCGTTTATGTCTGAATAACGTTTTGTTCATGAGTTATTAATCCGTGAAATCAGAATCTCCCAATATCGTTCCAACTTTACTGAACTAAGCCAGAAGACCGTCTCATTCCGTAGACCGTTCGGTTTGCTGTTCCTTCACTTTATTTTTATATACATTTATTTTGGACGAAAACTTAGCGTGAGGAAAGGCAAGTGTGGCGTGAGTGCGTGAGATATGGGTTAATTGCGTGACTCACGCTCAATGCGTGAGTGTTGGCAGCCCTGTTAGCTACCTAGTTAGCCTTCAGCATGACTGGTTTATAGCCCTCCTGTTTTTAACTGGATTTACATTAGGCTAGGCTAGTGGTAGCTTTAACTCAAACATAATGCTAGGTATTTGTTGCTTCTATAAATAATGTTTAGTCAGATTATAATTTATGATGTTCAAATGAGATGGAAATACCCTGGATCCTTTTCACTTCATGAATGACTCAGATATGAATCCTGATGAATACTTTTGGACTTTAGAAACGAGGACATGAATCTCTGGTGTTCTCTCTACATATACATCTCTTTATTGCACACAGTTAGTTCTCATTCATAAATTACACCAATAAATAGGTTTGAAGCTTCAGAGAAAATAAACAATAATCACGTTCAGACCTGAAGAGAGTTAGCAATGACCTGTTTATATTTAAAATCACATTATTATACTGTAAATACAAACTGTTATAACACAACAGTGCTGCTGTCACTGGGGGGGGGGGGGGCACAGAGAGACTGAGAGCTTATTGAGTTATAGGTATTAAAGGTGAGGTAGGTAATTTTGGAGAAACCAGCTCGAGTGCGCTAGAATTAGAAAATACGCAGCCGGAAAAATCTGCCCCTTCCTCACAGAGCCCCTCCTCCAACACACACGAACGCTCACATGACCAATGAGGGCACGAGATCAGTTTGTGCACAGATGGAAGGCTGACAGGCAGGTAGGCCATCCAGTTACTTTAGCCGGGCCTGCTCGGATGATTGGTCGTACTTTTTACAGTACTACGGCTTCCACAGATGATATTTTTTATGGATTTATTATCAAAGCACTTCAGATATTCATTGCTTTCGGGATGTTCAGAGCATTCCATAGAATATAACAACAAGTCTCCAAAAACATCTCCAGCCGGTTTCTCAAACTTACCTACCCCACCTTTAAGGCTTTAATCTGTTTAGTACTTTATCTGTGCAGCTCTCAAAGGAGAAACTGTATGAACTACAGAGGGAGAGGTGCATCGTGGGTAATGTAGGCACCAGGTTCTCAGGGAGGCACAACATGAATACAGCCCATAATATCAACACCAGGTGGATCATGGGAGCATTTTCTCTTAGACAGCAGTGTTTTCAGCCTTTGTTGATCCTATAGAACTGGGAGATGAGTTGAAGGTCGTTGGGACACGAGCATCACAGAGACCCCCCCTCTCTGTTTCCTTCTCTCTCTAACCCCCACTCACACCAGGATCATCTTCTGGGTCAGAGGTCTGTCCAGGACCCGGTTCAGAGTCGTTTAGATGTATCCATGGCTGTTGGCCTTGTGATCAGAACCCCCACAGCACCTGAGGAGGACTGTGGGTATTTGTCTTTTGGGATCCGCCCACAGATCCCAGAGTGGTTCTGCCCCCCCCCCCAACCTGATGGGGTTATGTGTTTCTCTGAATAGGTGCTGATATATAGCTTTGAGGGTTTTTTAAAGACAGTCCTTTAACCCCCCAGCTCTAAATAACCTCAGTGTTCAGTTTCTTCTTCTCTGGTTCGGCTACGTTCAGGAAGCTGATCTGAACCTCTGCCTCCCCCCCCCTGTTGTTCCCCCTGTTGTTCCCCCGGCTGTTCCCCCTGCCGTCCCCCGCCCCCCTGCTGTCCCCCCCCCCCCTGCAGTAACCCTGCAGCAGGAGGCCGGCGGTCAGCATCACGGCGGCCAGGCTCCCCCCCCCCAGCACCATCAGGACGCTCAGCTGGACTCTCGAGAGGGAGGGGGGGGCGCTGCGTTCACTGACCGTCACCCTGAAGACCTCGTTGTCAGGACTTTGGTTCCTGTGGTCGGTATGACTCTGGTTCCTGTGGTTCCTCTGGTCTGAATGACTGTGGTTCCTCTGGTCCCTGATCACGGTCTGGCAGGTGCCCCCGCTGAACCCCGGCCTGCAGAGGCACAGGAACCCGTCTGCTCGGTCCAAGCAGCGGCCCTCGTGGAGGCAGGGCCGCCGGGCGCAGTCATCCTGGTTCTCCGTGCAGAACCTCCCACTGAAGCCCGGCGGGCAGACGCAAGAGAACCGGTTCACGCCGTCCAGGCAGGAGGCGCCGTTAGCACACGGGTCCATCAGGCAGTCGTCCAGGTCCGTCTCACAGCGAGGCCCCGAGAAACCAGCCAGGCAGCGGCAGCGCAGAACCAAGGAGAACCCGTCATCGTCCTCACAGAGACCCCCGTTCCTGCACGGAGACCTGAGGGGACAGTGGGGCATTCACTGACGTGCTCTACAGACACACAGGTTATCATGAGAGGGCGTTCACTGACCTGCTCTACAGACACACAGGTTAACATGAGGGGGCGTTCACTGACCTGCTCTACAGACACACAGGTTAACATGAGGGGGCGTTCACTGACCTGCTCTACAGACACACAGGGGTAACATGAGGGGGCGTTCACTGACCTGCTCTACAGACACACAGGTTATCATGAGGGGGCGTTCACTGACCTGCTCTACAGACACACAGGGGTAACATGAGGGGGCGTTCACTGACCTGCTCTACAGACACACAGGTTAACATGAGGGGGCGTTCACTGACCTGCTCTACAGACACACAGGTTATCATGAGAGGGCGTTCACTGACCTGCTCTACAGACACACAGGTTATCATGAGAGGGCGTTCACTGACCTGCTCTACAGACACACAGGTTATAATGAGGGAGCATTCACTGACCTGCTCTACAGACACACAGGTTAACATGAGAGGGCGTTCACTGACCTGCTCTACAGACACACAGGTTATCATGAGAGGGCGTTCACTGACCTGCTCTACAGACACACAGGTTATCATGAGAGGGCGTTCACTGACCTGCTCTACAGACACACAGGTTATCATGAGGGGGCGTTCACTGACCTGCTCTACAGACACACAGGTTAACATGAGGGAGCGTTCACTGACCTGCTCTACAGACACACAGGTTAACATGAGGGAGCGTTCACTGACCTGCTCTACAGACACACAGGTTAACATGAGGGAGCATTCACTGACCTGCTCTACAGACACACAGGTTATAATGAGGGGGCATTCACTGACCTGCTCTACAGACACACAGGTTATAATGAGGGGGCATTCACTGACCTGCTCTACAGACACACAGGTTATAATGAGGGGGCGTTCACTGACCTGCTCTACAGACACACAGGTTATAATGAGGGCGCATTCACTGACCTGCTCTACAGACAGGGGTAACATGAGGGTGCGTTCACTGACCTGCTCTACAGACAGGGGTAACATGAGGGGGCATTCACTGACCTGCTCTACAGACAGGGGTAACATGAGGGGGCATTCACTGACCTGCTCTACAGACACACAGGGTATCATGAGGGGGCGTTCACTGACCTGCTCTACAGACACATAGGGGTAACATGGGGGGCAGTCACTGACCTGCTCTACAGACACACAGGGGTATCTGCTCTACAGACACACAGGGGTAACATGAGGGTGCGTTCACTGACCTGCTCTACAGACACACAGGGTATTATGAGGGGGAATTCACTGACCTGCTCTACAGACACACAGGGTATTATGAGGGGGCGTTCACTGACCTGCTCTACAGACACACAGGGTATTATGAGGGGGCATTCACTGACCTGCTCTAGGTAGGCCTGTCACGATAATTAATTTTGTTGGACGATACATTTTCCCGGAAATTATTGCGATAAACGATAATAATAATGGGTTTCATTTATAAAGCACTTCATATTTGATTTCAAATCCCGAAGTGCTACAAGCAGTGAGCATGAACAGTATAAATAAACATTACACAGCACGGTAGAATTAATAAAAAGCAATAAAAAACAAACAATAGAAATAGAAATAAAATAGAATAAAAAGGGTGGTAAAAAGGTCTAGGCAAAGGCTCTACTGAAAAGATGGGTTTTGAGGCCTCCACGGTCTGTGGAGCTCTCATGTGGTCGGGGAGAGCATTCCACAGACTGGGGGCAGCCGAGCAGAAGGCCCGGTCTCCCATAGCACAGAGCTTAGTCCTGGGGGGTCTGAGGATGTTGGAGTTGCTGGAGCGGGTGGTCCGCAAGGAGGTATGGGGGGTGAGGAGTTCCTTGAGGTAGGGAGGGGCAGTTCCATGGACAAACTGGTGGGTGAGGACGGAGACCTTGAATTCGATCCTCAGTTCCACGGGGAGCCAGTGTAGTGCTTTAAGGATGGGAGTGATGTGATCATATTTGCGCACCCTCATCAGGATCCTAGCAGCGCTGTTCTGAATGTATTGGAGCCTCTGGATGCTTTTGTTAGGGATCCCGATGAGGAGTGCATTGCAGTAGTCCAACCTTGAGGAGACAAAGGCGTGGACCAGCTTTTCAGCGTCAGACAGAGTGAGTGTGGGGCGGAGCTTGGCGATGTTCCTGAGGTGGTAAAAGGAGTTCTTACACAGCTGTTTAATGTGAGCCTCAAAGGTCAGATGGGCGTTCATTTTCACACCCAGGTTGGTGACTGTTGAGGAGAGGGTAATGTGCTGGGCGGAGAAGGTGATGGTGGTGATGGTGGATGACCGAACCTGGTGTGGGGTGCCAACTATAATGGCTTCGGTCTTGGAGCTGTTGAGTTTCAGGAAGTGTTGCTTCGTCCACGCCTGTGTCTCCTCCAGGCAGGCAGTGAGTGTAGGTGAAGGCAGGGCTGCAGAGGAGGTGAAGGCAGGGCTGCAGAGGAGGTGAAGGCAGGGCTGCAGAGGAGGTAGGGTTGATCAGCGTAACAATGGAATGATACTCCATGTCGGCTGATGATAGAGCCAAGGGGGAGCATGTAGAGTGTGAAGAGGGTGGGGCCGAGAACTGATCCTTGAGGGACACCACAGGTGACGTCGTGGATACCCGACTCTGCCTCGCCCAAGGAGACGTACTCTGTTCTCCCGGTGAGGTATGATCTGAACCAGTCAAGGGGAGAGTCAGAGAGTCCGATGGTGGAGTGCAGGATGCCGTGATCGACGGTGTCGAAAGCTGCAGTGAGATCGAGGAGGATGAGGAGAGAGGGAGAGCCAGCATCAGCCGTCATCTGCAGGTCGTTGTTGACTCTGACCAGGGCAGTTTCTGTGCTGTGGCCTGAGCGGATACCAGACTGGAACTTCTCAAATAGGTTGTTGGAGTTTAGGTGGTCCTGGAGCTGAGCAGCAACTCGTTTTTCCAGCACCTTTGATAGAAAAGGAAGGTTGGAAATGGGTCTGTAGTTGGCCAGGACTCCCGGGTCAAGGGAGGGTTTTTTGAGGCGAGGTTTGATGACAGCGGTTTTTAGGCCAGCCTGGAGAGAGAGGTTTACGATCTTAGTGATCATGGGGCTCATGGTACAGATGTACGATTTCACAAGAGCTGACGGAAGGGGGTCCAGGACACAGGTGGATAATATTGTCGGCACGGTTGTAAGACCATTTTAGACCACTGACATAATAATATATAATAATAATTAAAGTACGTCCTTTCAAACTGAACTTTGTATTGAACATTCAAATTTGCAAATTAAATGTGAAATAATATTAAAATATATAAATTATATATAATAAATAAAATAAATATATTTAATTATAAAAAATTAATTAAAATCACACACAACCAAAACAATCAATTAAATAGACTCAGGCTGGAAGACGGAGCCCTCTCTCAAATATGAGCAAACATTGTCTCACAAGCAAAAAAACCCTCCTTAAAATAGCAGTCAAGTGTACAGTCCACTGTCCATCCAAACACCCAGATGCCTCAACAGGCCATATCCAAATCTGTATTTCAAAGTTTTTGAGCAAGGAACACCAACATGTCTGCATTGTCGGGCAAATGCATCTTTGATTGCTAACTGTAGGGAAGGTGGGGGCTCTCCATCTCCAGCTGCCGTGTTTGCTCCCAGCTGGAACACGGAATGGGTAGGTTGTGTTTCAGGTGCAGTTTAAGGTTGGTCGTATTGCTAGCTTTTGTTGCTACCTTTTTTAAACAAATGCGACACACCGCCCGGCTTCAAATTCCCCTCGAGTAAGTCACACGTTGTCCCCTGCTTGTCTCTATATTATTTATTTGGCTGCTACACTGCTGCACGCGTAGTGTCCTGACCTGGCTGTGTCATGGGCTGTGTGTGAGCCCCGCCCCTCACAGAGAGCCTGGCTGTGTGTGAGCCCCATCCCTCACAGCGCGCCTGGCTGTGTGTGAGCCCCGCCCCTCACAGAGCGCCTGGCTGTGTGTGAGCACCCCCATCACAGAGCGCCTGGCTGTGTGTGAGCCCCGCCCCTCACAGAGCGCCTGGCTGTGTGTGAGCCCCGCCCCTCACAGAGCGCCTGGCTGTGTGTGAGCACCCCCCTCACAGAGCGCCTGGCTGTGTGTGAGCCCCGCCCCTCACAGAGCGCCTGGCTGTGTGTGAGCCCCGCCCCTCACAGAGCGCCTGGCTGTGTGTGAGCCCTGCCCCTCACAGAGCGCCTGGCTGTGTGTGAGCCCCGCCCCTCACAGAGCGCCTGGCTGTGTGTGAGCCCCGTCCCTCACAGCGCGCCTGGCTGTGTGTGAGCCCCGCCCCTCACAGCGTGCCGGGCCGGTAGCCACAGCGCTCTTGTCTAAAATGCTGGTCAAATCCTTATGTAAACAAACACGCATGTAAACGGCAATTTATCGAGCTCAGAAAAGTTATCGAGTCCATTTATATTTATCGTACGATAAGTCAATGCATTGATTATCGCGACAGGCCTAATGTGATGCGTTCATTGACCTGCAGAGTGTGTGGTGCGTTCACTGACCTGCTCTGCTGACAGGGTCCAGTCTTCAGCTCACAGTCTCTCCCGTGGAATCCTTCAGGACAGACGCAGGAATAATCCCCGCTGTCCTCCATCACACAGGAAGCTCCGTTCAGACAGGGGGGGCGCTGAGAGCACACCTGCAGGTCTGAGACAACACAGTTAGTCTAGAGGGGATAGACTCTGAGGGGTTAGACTCTGAGGGGATAGACTCTGAGGGGATAGACTCTGACTCTGAGGGGATAGACTGTGAGGGGATAGACTCTGAGAGGATAGACTCTGAGGGGATAGACTCTGAGGGGATAGACTCTGAGGGGATAAACTCTGAGAGGATAGACTCTGAGGGGATAGACTCTGAGGGGATAAACTCTGAGGGGATAGACTCTGAGGGGATAGACTCTGAGGGGATAAACTCTGAGGGGATAGACTCTGAGGGGTTAGACTCTGAGGGGATAGACTCTGAGGGGATAGACTCTGAGAGGATAGACTCTGAAGGGATAGACTCTGAGGGGATAGACTCTGAGAGGATAGACTCTGAGAGGATAGATTCTGAGGGGATAGACTCTGAGGGGATAGACTCTGAGGGGTTAGACTCTGAGGGGATAGACTCTGACTCTGAGGGGATAGACTCTGAGGGGATAGACTCTGAGAGGATAGACTCTGACTCTGAGAGGATAGATTCTGAGAGGATAGATTCTGACTCTGAGGGGATAGACTCTGAGGGGATAGACTCTGAGGGGTTAGACTCTGAGGGGTTAGACTCTGAGGGGATAGACTCTGATTCTTGAGAGGATAGATTCTGAGAGGATAGATTCTGACTCTGAGGGGATAGACTCTGAGGGGATAGACTCTGAGGGGATAGACTCTGAGGGGTTAGATTCTGAGGGGTTAGATTCTGACTCTGAGAAGATAGACTCTGAGAGGATAGACTCTGAGAGGATAGATTCTGAGGGGATAGATTCTGAGAGGATAGATTCTGAGGGGATAGATTCTGAGAGGATAGACTCTGAGAGGATAGACTCTGAGAGGATAGACTCTGAGAGGATAGACTCTGAGAGGATAGATTCTGAGGGGATAGACTCTGAGGGGATAGACTCTGAGGGGTTAGACTCTGAGGGGATAGACTCTGAGGGGATAGATTCTGAGAGGTTTGACTCTGAGGGGATAGACTCTGAGGGGATAGACTCTGAGGGGTTAGACTCTGACTCTGAGAGGATAGATTCTGAGAGGTTTGACTCTGAGGGGATAGACTCTGAGGGGATAGACTCTGAGGGGATAGACTCTGACTCTGAGGGGATAGACTCTGACTCTGAGGGGATAGACTCTGACTCTGAGGGGATAGACTCTGACTCTGAGGGGATAGACTCTGACTCTGAGGGGTTAGACTCTGAGGGGATAGACTCTGAGGGGATAGACTCTGACTCTGAGGGGATAGACTCTGAGGGGATAGACTCTGACTCTGAGGGGATAGACTCTGACTCTGAGGGGTTAGACTCTGAGAGGATAGATTTTGAGAGGATAGACTCTGAGGGGATAGATTCTGAGAGGATAGACTCTGAGGGGATAGACTCTGAGGGGATAGACTCTGAGGGGTTAGACTCTGAGAGGATAGATTTTGAGAGGATAGACTCTGAGGGGATAGATTCTGAGAGGATAGACTCTGAGGGGATAGACTCTGAGAGGATAGACTCTGAGGGGATAGACTCTGAGGGGATAGACTCTGACTCTGAGGGGATAGACTCTGAGGGGTTAGACTCTGAGAGGATAGATTTTGAGAGGATAGACTCTGAGGGGATAGACTCTGAGAGGATAGACTCTGAGGGGATAGACTCTGAGGGGATAGACTCTGACTCTGAGGGGATAGACTCTGACTCTGAGGGGTTAGACTCTGAGAGGATAGATTTTGAGAGGATAGACTCTGAGGGGATAGACTCTGAGGGGTTAGACTCTGAGAGGATAGATTTTGAGAGGATAGACTCTGAGGGGATAGATTCTGAGAGGATAGACTCTGAGGGGATAGACTCTGAGAGGATAGACTCTGAGGGGATAGACTCTGAGGGGATAGACTCTGAGGGGATAGACTCTGACTCTGAGAGGATAGACTCTGAGGGGATAGACTCTGACTCTGAGGGGTTAGACTCTGAGAGGATAGACTCTGAGGGGATAGACTCTGAGGGGATAGACTCTGACTCTGAGGGGATAGACTCTGACTCTGAGGGGTTAGACTCTGAGAGGATAGACTCTGAGGGGATAGACTCTGAGGGGATAGACTCTGACTCTGAGGGGATAGACTCTGAGGGGATAGACTCTGAGGGGATAGACTCTGACTCTGAGGGGATAGACTCTGAGGGGATAGACTCTGAGTGGTTAGACTCTGACTCTGAGAGGATAGACTCTGAGGGGATAGACTCTGAGGGGATAGACTCTGAGGGGATAGACTCTGAGGGGATAGACTCTGACTCTGAGAGGATAGACTCTGAGGGGATAGACTCTGAGGGGATAGACTCTGAGGGGATAGACTCTGAGAGGATAGACTCTGAGGGGATAGACTCTGAGGGGATAGACTCTGAGGGGATAGACTCTGACTCTGAGAGGATAGACTCTGAGGGGATAGACTCTGAGGGGATAGACTCTGAGGGGATAGACTCTGAGAGGATAGACTCTGAGGGGATAGACTCTGAGGGGATAGACTCTGAGGGGATAGACTCTGACTCTGAGGGGATAGACTCTGAGGGGATAGACTCTGAGGGGATAGACTCTGAGGGGATAGACTCTGACTCTGAGAGGATAGACTCTGAGGGGATAGACTCTGAGGGGATAGACTCTGAGGGGATAGACTCTGAGGGGTTAGACTCTGAGAGGATAGACTCTGAGGGGATAGACTCTGAGGGGATAGACTCTGACTCTGAGGGGATAGACTCTGACTCTGAGAGGATAGACTCTGAGAGGATAGACTCTGACTCTGAGGGGATAGACTCTGAGGGGATAGACTCTGACTCTGAGGGGATAGACTCTGAGGGGTTAGACTCTGAGGGGATAGACTCTGACTCTGAGGGGATAGACTCTGACTCTGAGGGGATAGACTCTGACTCTGAGGGGATAGACTCTGACTCTGAGAGGATAGACTCTGACTCTGAGAGGATAGACTCTGACTCTGAGGGGATAGACTCTGAGGGGATAGACTCTGACTCTGAGGGGTTAGACTCTGAGGGGATAGACTCTGACTCTGAGGGGATAGACTCTGACTCTGAGGGGTTAGACTCTGACTCTGAGGGGTTAGACTCTGAGGGGATAGACTCTGACTCTGAGGGGATAGACTCTGACACTGAGGGGATAGACTCTGACTCTGAGGGGATAGACTCTGACTCTGAGGGGATAGACTCTGACTCTGAGGGGATAGACTCTGACTCTGAGGGGATAGACTCTGAGGGGATAGACTCTGACTCTGAGGGGATAGACTCTGAGGGGTTAGACTCTGACTCTGAGGGGATAGACTCTGACTCTGAGGGGATAGACTCTGAAGGGATAGACTCTGAGGGGATAGAATCTGAGGGGATAGACTCTGACTCTGAGGGGATAGACTCTGAGGGGATAGACTCTGACTCTGAGGGGATAGACTCTGACTCTGAGGGGTTAGACTCTGAGGGGATAGACTCTGAGGGGATAGACTCTGACTCTGAGAGGATAGACTCTGAGGGGATAGACTCTGAGGGGATAGACCCTGAGGGGATAGACTCTGAGGGGATAGACTCTGACTCTGAGAGGATAGACTCTGAGGGGATAGACTCTGAGGGGATAGACTCTGAGGGGATAGACTCTGAGAGGATAGACTCTGAGGGGATAGACTCTGAGGGGATAGACTCTGAGGGGATAGACTCTGAGGGGATAGACTCTGAGGGGATAGACTCTGAGGGGATATACTCTGAGGGGATAGACTCTGAGGGGATAGACTCTGAGGGGATAGACTCTGAGGGGATAGACTCTGAGGGGATAGACTCTGAGGGGATAGACTCTGAGGGGATAGACTCTGAGGGGATAGACTCTGAGGGGATAGACTCTGAGGGGATAGACTCTGAGGGGATATACTCTGAGGGGATATACTCTGAGGGGATAGACTCTGAGGGGATAGACTCTGAGGGGATTGACTCTGAGAGGAT
>NW_027639630.1:0-4000 GCF_949606895.1 Notothenia rossii
TTCTTGCAGCAGGACTTCATAAACAAAGTCATTTTTATCTTCACCAAAGCTGATTTACCATGATTTAGATAGAATGATAAATGTACTTTTTATTCTGCTTTTACACTTTGTGAGTCAGAGGAAAGCATTATTTTAATGTTACACTTTATTAGGTTTTGTCACATTAAAAGTCTCTAATTTCCTGCAATATTCTATATGATTGATTGTATAACATTGCTATACATGTACAGTACACAGTATGTTATGGTTTAGTGGCTTTACAGTGAGGTAAACTTGTTTTGTCATTGTAAATATCACAATAAAATATAAAGACATTCCTATCAACTAATGATCTTTCTGTGGCTCTTGCTAATTTGTACACAAAATCTCTTTTGACGATTTCAAATTAATTTTATAGAGACTGTTCAGTGAATAAGTGTTTTTTACTGGCTGTTATTTTAGTTTATGTTGCCAGTGCAGGTAGTGCATCCCCTCCAGAAGTTAAACTCTCTGCCAGTTGGGTGTTAGTGGGCAGGAAGTTTTGTAAAAGTCACACATGCACTCAGCAGGATATTCATAAAACACCTATATCAGAAACTAGATATTTCTGCAGCAGCCACAAAGCTTCAAGACAACAGAGAAGGAAATGACAGTAGAACAAGTAAAGAGGGGTGGAGTTAACCGTCTGCAACTGAAATGCAATTAAAAATTATTATGTAATAGTTATTGTGTAATACTGAATGAAAAAGAAAGTAACCACAAACAAATGCAAAGTAACACCAGCAGAGGAGCTATACTTCACATGGGAGAACCCAGCTGAACAATGGCTTTCGGACATAAAAAACATACATGAATAAGACAAAAGGTGACAACAAAGTGACAAATTGTGAGATTCAGGGAAAAGTGAAAGCGGCTGGGTAACATGTAAAGGGCCAGACCCAGAAACAGCTCTTTTGGAACAGGGCTGAAATAGAGGGGTATGAGACATGGCTACAATGGGTGGTCTGTTTGGTATTTTGAGTAAAACACTTCAGAGACATGTTTTGTATAGATATGGCCCTATAAGATATTGTTCAAATTACAATAGGTGACCTTTAAGGCTCCTCTTAATAAATCCAATGCCTATTTCCTCTGAGCTTGTTATAGTTTTGGAACTGCTGTAGAGGTTAGTGAATGCTTCTAAGCACAGCAGCACAGGGCTGGAAGATGACATCTTGGAGAAAATGAGAATCGCTAAGGAACAGGATCCAGAGAACTTGTACCTTGCTGTTAAATACCTTGATCAACGTGCTAAGAGAGGAGAAAGTATTGAAGATGAAGCACGTGAGTTAGCCAGAGAGGTTTTAAGGAATCCTGTCAGCAGCTACAGTGGTTTTAAAGCCATACTAAGGGTTTACAAAACATATTTATCTGTTGATGAGGCTATTGATTTGGCAGAGGAGGCTCTGAAGGACCATCCAGATGAGCGTTATCTGAAGAGATGCACTGCTCTCTGCTACAAATGGAAGATAATCCTTTCCAGGGACATTCGCCCAAAGAAAAGCATGATAGACAGAGCAGTGTGTCTCCATGAAGAGGTGATTTCTCTCTACCCTCATTCTTCCCTTGTGAAGAAGATGGACCTTGCAAATGTGTATGGAAAGGCAAATGATGGCCAGGCGAAAGCTGAGCAGATATATCAGGAACTGCTAGAAAGGGATTTGGAACCAGCAGACAAACAGGTGCTTTACAACAACTACGCAAGATATTTAAATTTCGTTCGAAAGGAGTATCAAAAGTCACTCAAATATCACATGAAGGCAGCAGCAATACCGCACCAATCCTTCTATCGTGATGCCAGCATCAAAGTTCTGGAGAAGATCAGGGCCAAAGGCAGGGACAGAATGTGCGGAGAAATAAGGGAGTTTCTGGCAAACCTGCAAGAGCCGTAGTGTTTTTAACAGCACAGGTAAAACAATCAGAAGAAAACCTAGGTATTGCACTACCTAAAAATAATCTGTATATACTTATTGATTGAGCTGTGTACTTTAAAGGCAGTTTTAACAAGTGTCTGCACATAAGTAGTATAGAGAGGCTGTTTAAAAGCCTATACTTCTTATACACTGAAAAACTGCCAGCAGTAATACACTCGATTTATGAAAAAAGCCAAATCCTTTTTATTTTAATTATGTGTATGTGTTTTCCATGTGTACTGTTCGTTCTAGCAAAAATACTCTATAACCTAAGAAATGTGCTTTTCCGTAAGCTTTTAGTTGTGTAATATAAAAATGTGTGATTGATATTTCAATATATGATGGATGTATAGCTTCAATAGTATTGCATTATGCAACTGATTGTATGTCAAGACGAGTGCCTCTATATACTGTAAAAAAAAATATAAAAATGCATTATGTAAACCAAGAAATTTAGTTTTTTTTTGGTTTCCTGGTTGCTTTAGGGTTAATACATGCATATACTCTATAGATAATTTAGCAGCACTGCACATAAGGTGCTTAAATGTTCCACATTTAAGACAACAAGGATGAGCAAGAAACACAAACAGCTGTACGAGAATTTTCCAAAGGGATAAGGGGCGCTGAAAGACACTGCTTCTATAAAAGAAGATGAACTTTTATTTTATAAGAAGTGTTTGTTTTTTTAGTCCAGCAGTACCTTGTCAACAGGAAGTGGTATCCAAACAGTAACCTGGTTACAGCAGTAGATAGCAGCAGCAGAGCGTCATGGTGCAGGTGTCTCCAACAGCTCTTCATTCTGACACTGCAGACAGCTGCTGCTCATTATCTAAATGAGTAGAAAATAACGTGCATTAAAACTTAACTTCTCCATTTGATATTAAAGGTTCAATGTCATGGCCATTTCTACTGATCATAATTCCATTGTTGAGGTATACTAAAATAGGTTCATACTGTGCAATTTTCCAAACTCACATTGGCTTCCTTTTTGATAAAGCTTATAGTGATAAAATAAAAATAATCTAATAAGAGTGCATTGACGTAGATACATTGTGCCACTTCACCTATACATTTTAGTTCTTTCTCTTTCACTTACATCCTAAAAACGTAGATCTTATTTTTATAACTTTATCCAAACCTTTCCCTTCTATGACCTCTTGAGGTTTATTAGAGGGTAACAGGTTGCGGAGAACGCCTAGCCCGGCCGGGGAGTGTGGAACGTAGTCACTGACCCACTCCTACCTCTGACAAATCCAGGTTCCAATGGGGACCCTTTTCCCTGTGTGTGCCTCTCCACCTCTGTTTCCTACCTCTTACTTGCTACCCTTTTCCCTCAACCTATCCTAAGGGAATGCATGTAGACACGTTAGTTTAGCTGCTATAGGCTTGGACTGTTGGGGGGGGGCACCTTACTCCGTCTTTCTGGCTGTTTGTACCTGTGTACTCTCATGTTCCGATTAACCCAGTTTCCCCCAAATCTCTTTTTTGTGTCCATATATACGCCGGGATCCTAAGTCAAGGCTAATCCTGTTGCTGTGGTCGTGTGTCCTGGATCCTCTATCCTGAGCACTGGATCTGAGTCCTGGACTTCGAGTCGTGGCTGAACCTGTCTCTTTGGTCCTGCCAGACTCTCACCATACTACTTCCCTGATGGCTCCCACAAGATTGCTGACATCCTCGTGGATTCATCTTCTTATTATAGACACATGCATTTCCAAACATTTGGACTACCTATGTTGTAAATGTATTATCTTTTCGATTTACACACGGCATCTATTGCACGTCTGTCCGTCCTGGGAGAGGGATCCCTCCTCTGTTGCTCTCCCTGAGGTTTCTCCCATTTTTCCCTTTAAACTGTGGGTTTTCTCTGGAAGTTTTTCATTGTACGATGTGAGGGTCTAAGGACAGAGGGTGTCGTATTGTCATACTGATATTCTGTACAAACTGTGAAGACCACTAAGACAAATGTAACATTTGTGATATTGGGCTATATAAATAAACATTGATTGATTTATTGATTTCTCATACAGCATCTCTGTAAAGTATGTGTATTCACCGGCAGGCCCGGA
>NW_027639629.1:0-136000 GCF_949606895.1 Notothenia rossii
CTCATATATGAGATTTCAAAGGTCTTTTATTTTGAGACTGTACATCAGAATGTCCTGATTTTTTCTGAGTGACTAGGTGGGGTGTCCTGCTATCACCCTGGAGTTTGATGAGTCTTTGATATTGGACAGTTAATGTTTTATTCTCATCTAAAAACAGGGATGATAGCTCATATATGAGACTTCAAAGGTATTTTATTTTGAAACTGTACACCAGAATGTCCTGTTATTTTCTGAGTGACTAGATGGGGTGTCCTGCTATCACCCTGGAGTGAGATGAGTCTTTGATACTGGACAGTCTTTGTTTTATTCTCATCTAAAAATAGGGATGATAGCTCATACAATAGAGATTTCAAAGGTATTTTATTTTGAAACTCTACATCAGAATGTCCTGATTTTTTCTGAGTGACTAGGTGGGGTGTCTTGCTATCACCCTGGAGTGAGATGCGTCTTTGATACTGGACAGTTTTTGTTTTATTCTCATCTAAAAACAGGGATGATAGCTCATACAATAGAGATTTCAAAGGTCTTTTATTTTGAAACTCTACATCAGAATGTCCTGATTTTTTCTGAGTGACTAGATGGGGTGTCCTGCTATCACCCTGGAGTGAGATGAGTCTTTGATACGGGACAGTTTTTGTTTTATTCTCATCTAAAAACAGGGATGATAGCTCATGCAATAGAGATTTCAAAGGTCTTTTATTTTGAAACTCTACATCAGAATGTCCTGATTTTTTCTGAGTGACTAGGTGGGGTGTCCTGCTATCACCCTGTAGTTTGTTGAGTCTTTGATATTGGACAGTTAATGTTTTATTATCATCTAAAAACAGGGATGATAGCTCATATATGAGACTTCAAAGGTATTTTATTTTGAAACTGTACACCAGAATGTCCTGATTTTTTCTGAGTGACTAGATGGGGTGTCCTGCTATCACCCTGGAGTGAGATGAGTCTTTGATACGGGACAGTTTTTGTTTTATTCTCATCTAAATACAGGGATGATAGCTCATACAATAGAGATTTCAAAGGTATTTTATTTTGAAACTCTACATCAGAATGTCCTGATTTTTTCTGAGTGACTAGATGGGGTGTCCTGCTATCACCCTGGAGTGAGATGAGTCTTTGATATTGGACAGTATTTGTTTTATTCTCATCTAAAAACAGGGATGATAGCTCATGCAATAGAGATTTCAAAGGTCTTTTATTTTGAAACTCTACATCAGAAAGTCCTGATTCTCCCTGAGTGACTAGGTGGGGTGTCCTGCTATCACCCTGGAGTTTGTTGAGTCTTTGATATTGGACAGTTAATGTTTTATTCTCATCTAAAAACAGGGATGATAGCTCATATATGAGACTTCAAAGGTATTTTATTTTGAAACTGTACACCAGAATGTCCTGATTTTTTCTGAGTGACTAGATGGGGTGTCCTGCTATCACCCTGGAGTGAGATGAGTCTTTGATACTGGACAGTCTTTGTTTTATTCTCATCTAAAAATAGGGATGATGGCTCATACAATAGAGATTTCAAAGGTATTTTATTTTGAAACTCTACATCAGAATGTCCTGTTATTTTCTGAGTGACTAGGTGGGGTGTCCTGCTATCACCCTGGAGTGAGATGAGTCTTTGATACTGGACAGTTTTTGTTTTATTCTCATCTAAAAACAGGGATGATAGCTCATACAATAGAGATTTAAAAGGTATTTTATTTTGAAAATCTACATCAGAATGTCCTGATTTTTTCTGAGTGACTAGATGGGGTGTCCTGCTATCACCCTGGAGTGAGATGAGTCTTTGATACGGGACAGTTTTGGTTTTATTCTCATCTAAAAACAGGGATGATAGCTCATGCAATAGAGATTTCAAAGGTCTTTTATTTTGAAACTCTACATCAGAAAGTCCTGATTCTCCTCGAGTGACTAGGTGGGGTGTCCTGTTATCACCCTGAAGGGAAATGAGTATTTGATACTGGACAGTGTTTGTTTTATTCTTATCTAAATACAGAGATAGCTCATATATGAGATTTCAAAGGTCTTTTATTTTGAAACTCTACATCAGAATGTCCTGATTCTCCCTGAGTGACTAGGTGGGGTGTCCTGCTATCACCCTGGAGTGAGATGCGTCTTTGATACTGGACAGTCTTTGTTTTATTCTCATCTAAAAATAGGGATGATAGCTCATACAATAGAGATTTCAAAGGTATTTTATTTTGAAACTCTACATCAGAATGTCCTGATTTTTTCTGAGTGACTAGGTGGGGTGTCCTGCTATCACCCTGGAGTGAGATGAGTCTTTGATACTGGACAGTTATTGTTTTATTCTCATCTAAACAGAGAGGGATGATAGCTCATATATGAGATTTCAAAGGTCTTTTATTTTGAAACTGTACATCAGAATGTCCTGATTTTTTCTGAGTGACTAGGTGGCGTGTCCTGCTATCACCCTGGAGTGAGATCAGTCTTTGATACTTGAGAGTTTTTGTTTTATTATCATCTAAACAGAGAGGGATTATAGCTCATATATGAGATTTCAAAGGTCTTTTATTTTGAAACTCTACATCAGAATGTCCTGATTTTTTCTGAGTGACTAGATGGGGTGTCCTGCTATCACCCTGGAGTGAGATGAGTCTTTGATACTGGACAGTCTTTGTTTTATTCTCATCTAAAAATAGGGATGATAGCTCATACAATAGAGATTTCAAAGGTATTTTATTTTGAAACTCTACATCAGAATGTCCTGATTTTTTCTGAGTGACTAGATGGGGTGTCTTGCTATCACCCTGGAGTGAGATGAGTCTTTGATACGGGACAGTTTTTGTTTTATTCTCATCTAAAAACAGGGATGATAGCTCATGCAATAGAGATTTCAAAGGTCTTTATTTTGAAACTGTCCTTCAGAATGTCCTGATTCTCCCTGAGTGACTAGGTGGGGTGTCCTGCTATCACCCTGGAGTTTGATGAGTCTTTGATATTGGACAGTTATTGTTTTATTCTCATCTAAAAACAGGGATGATAGCTCATATATGAGACTTCAAAGGTATTTTATTTTGAAACTGTACACCAGAATGTCCTGATCTTTTCTGAGTGACTAGATGGGGTGTCCTGCTATCACCCTGGAGTGAGATGAGTCTTTGATACTGGACAGTCTTTGTTTTATTATCATCTAAAAATAGGGATGATAGCTCATACAATAGAGATTTCAAAGGTATTTTATTTTGAAACTCTACATCAGAATGTCCTGATTTTTTCTGAGTGACTAGGTGGGGTGTCCTGCTATCACCCTGGAGTGAGATGAGTCTTTGATATTGGACAGTTATTGTTTTATTCTCATCTAAAAACAGGGATGATAGCTCATGCAATAGAGATTTCAAGGTCTTTTATTTTGAAACTCTACATCAGAAAGTCCTGATTCTCCTTGAGTGACTAGGTGGGGTGTCCTGTTATCACCCTGAAGGGAAATGAGTATTTGATACTAGACAGTGTTTGTTTTATTCTTATCTAAATACAGAGATAGCTCATATATGAGATTTCAAAGGTCTTTTATGTTGAAACTCTACATCAGAATGTCCTGATTCTCCCTGAGTGACTAGGTGGGGTGTCCTGCTATCACCCTGGAGTGAGATGCGTCTTTGATACTGGACAGTCTTTGTTTTATTCTCATCTAAAAATAGGGATGATAGCTCATACAATAGAGATTTCAAAGGTATTTTATTTTGAAACTCTACATCAGAATGTCCTGATTTTTTCTGAGTGACTAGGTGGGGTGTCCTGCTATCACCCTGGAGTGAGATGAGTCTTTGATAATGGACAGTTTTTGTTTTATTCTCATCCAAACAGAGAGGGATGATAGCTCATATATGAGATTTCAAAGGTATTTTATTTTGAATCTCTACATCAGAATGTCCTGATTCTCCCTGAGTGACTAGGTGGGGTGTCCTGCTATCACCCTGGAGTGAGATGCGTCTTTGATACTGGACAGTTTTTGTTTTATTCTCATCTAAAAACAGGGATGATAGCTCATACAACAGATTTCAAAGGTATTTTATTTTGAAACTCTGCATCAGAATGTCCTGATTTTTTCTGAGTGACTAGATGGGGTGTCCTGCTATCACCCTGGAGTGAGATGCGTCTTTGATATTGGACAGTTATTGTTTTATTCTCATCTAAAAACAGGGATGATAGCTCATATATAGCTCAGCTTCAAAGGTATTTTATTTTGAAACTGTACACCAGAATGTCCTGATTTTTTCTGAGTGACTAGATGGGGTGTCCTGCTATCACCCTGGAGTGAGATGAGTCTTTGATACTGGACAGTCTTTGTTTTTATTCTAATCTAAAAATAGGGATGATAGCTCATACAATAGAGATTTCAAAGGTATTTTATTTTGAAACTCTACATCAGAATGTCCTGATTTTTTCTGAGTGACTAGGTGGGGTGTCCTGCTATCACCCTGGAGTGAGATGAGTCTTTGATACTGGACAGTTTTTGTTTTATTCTCATCTAAAAACAGGGATGATAGCTCATGCAATAGAGATTTCAAAGGTCTTTTATTTTGAAACTGTACTTCAGAATGTCCTGATTCTCCCTGAGTGTCTAGGTGGGGTGTCCTGCTATCACCCTGGAGTGAGATGAGTCTTTGATACTGGACAGTTTTTGTTTTATTCTCATCTAAACAGAGAGGGATGATAGCTCATATATGAGATTTCAAAGGTCTTTTATTTTGAAACTGTACATCAGAATGTCCTGATTTTTTATGAGTGACTAGGTGGGTTGTCCTGCTATCACCCTGGAGTGAGATGAGTCTTTGATACTGGACAGTTTTTGTTTTATTCTCATCTAAAAACAGGGATGATAGCTCATGCAATAGAGATTTCAAAGGTCTTTTATTTTGAAACCCTACATCACAATGTCCTGATTTTTTCTGAGTGACTTGATGGGGTGTCCTGCTATCACCATGGAGTTAAATGAGTCTTTGATACTTGACAGTGTTTGTTTTATTCCCATCTAAAAACAGGGATGATAGCTCATATATGAGATTTCAAAGGTATTTTATTTTGAAACTCTAAATCAGAATGTCCTATTTTTTTCTGAGTAACTAGGTGGGGTTACCTGCTATCACCCTGGAGTGAGATGCGTCTTTGATACTGGACAGTTTTGTTTTATTCTCATCTAAACAGAGAGGGATTATGGCTCATATATGAGATTTCAAAGGTCTTTTATTTTGAAACTCGACATCAGAATGTCCTGATTCTCCCTGAGTGACTAGGTGGGGTGTCCTGCAATCACCCTGGAGTGAGATGCGTCTTTGATACTGGACAGTTTTTGTTTTATTCTCATCTAAAAACAGGGATGATAGCTCATACAATAGAGATTTCAAAGGTATTTTATTTTGAAACTCTACATCAGAATGTCCTGATTTTTTCTGAGTGACTAGATGGGGTGTGCTGCTATCACCCTGGAGTGAGATGAGTCTTTGATACTGGACAGTTTTTGTTTTATTCTCATCTAAAAACAGGGATGATAGCTCATGCAATAGAGATTTCAAAGGTCTTTTATTTTGAGACTCTACATCAGAATGTCCTGATTTTTTCTGAGTGACTAGGTGGGGTGTCCTGTTATCACCCTGGAGTTTGATGAGTCTTTGATATTGGACAGTTATTGTTTTATTCTCATCTAAAAACAGGGATGATAGCTCATATATGAGACTTCAAAGGTATTTTATTTTGAAACTGTACATCAGAATGTCCTGATTTTTTCTGAGTGACTAGATGGGGTTTCCTGCTATCACCCTGGAGTGAGATGAGTCTTTGATACTGGACAGTTTTTCTTTTATTCTCATCTAAAAACAGGGATGATAGCTCATATATGAGATTTCAAAGGTATTTTATTTTGAAACTCTACATCAGAATGTCCTGATTTTTTTGGAGTGACTAGAAAGGGTGTCCTGCTATCACCATGGAGTGAGATGAGTCTTTGATACTGGACAGTCTTTGTTTTATTCTCATCTAAAAACAGGGATGATAGCTCATACAATAGAGATTTCAAAGGTATTTTATTTTGAAACTCTACATCAGAAAGTCCTGATTCTCCCTGAGTGACTAGGTGGGGTGTCCTGTTATAACCCTGAAGGGAAATGAGTATTTGATACTGGACAGTTTTGTTTTATTCTCATCTAAACAGAGAGGGATGATAGCTCATATAAGAGATTTCAAAGGTCTTTTATTTTGAAACTGTACATCAGAATGTCCTGATTCTCCCTGAGTGACTTGATGGGGTGCCCTGCTATCACCATGGAGTTAGATGAGTCTTTGATACTGGACAGTGTTTGTTTTATTCCCATCTAAAAACAGGGATGATAGCTCATATATGAGACTTCAAAGGTATTTTATTTTGAAACTCTAAATCAGAATGTCCTGATTCTCCCTGAGTGACTAGGTGGGGTGTCCTGCTATCACCCTGGAGTGAGATGCGTATTTGATACTGGACAGTGTTTGTTTTATTCCCATCTAAAAACAGGGATGATAGCTCATATATGAGACTTCAAAGGTATTTTATTTTGAAACTCTACATCAGAATGTCCTGATTTTTTCTGAGTGACTAGGTGGCGTGTCCTGCTATCACCCTGGAGTGAGATCAGTCTTTGATACTTGAGAGTGTTTGTTTTATTCTCATCTAAACAGAGAGGGATTATAGCTCATATATGAGATTTCAAAGGTCTTTTATTTTGAAACTCTAAATCAGAATGTCCTGATTCTCCCTGAGTGACTAGGTTGGGTGTCCTGCTATCACCCTGGAGTGAGATGCGTCTTTGATACTGGACAGTTTTTGTTTTATTCTCATCTAAAAACAGGGATGATAGCTCATACAATAGAGATTTCAAAGGTATTTTATTTTGAAACTCTACATCAGAATGTCCTGATCTTTTCTGAGTGACTAGATGGGGTGTCCTGCTATCACCCTGGAGTGAGATGCGTCTTTGATACTGGACAGTTTTTGTTTTATTCTCATCTAAAAACAGGGATGATAGCTCATACAATAGAGATTTCAAAGGTATTTTATTTTGAAACTCTACATCAGAATGTCCTGATTTTTTTCTGAGTGACTAGATGGGGTGTCCTGCTATCACCCTGGAGTGAGATGAGTCTTTGATACGGGACCGTTTTTGTTTTATTCTCATCTAAATACAGGGATGATAGCTCATGCAATAGAGATTTCAAAGGTCTTTTATTTTGAAACTGTACTTCAGAATGTCCTGATTCTCCCTGAGTGACTAGGTGGGGAGTCCTGCTATCACCCTGGAGTGAGATGAGTCTTTGACATTGGACAGTATTTGTTTTATTCTCATCTAAAAACAGGGATGATAGCTCATGCAATAGAGATTTCAAAGGTCTTTTATTTTGAAACTCTACATCAGAATGTCCTGATTCTCCCTGAGTGACTAGGTGGGGTGTCCTGTTATCACCCTGAAGGGAAATGAGTATGTGATACTGGACAGTGTTTGTTTTATTCTTATCTAAATACAGAGGGATGATAGCTCATATATGAGATTTCAAAGGTCTTTTATTTTGAAACTCTACATCAGAATGTCCTGATTCTCCCTGAGTGACTAGGTGGGGTGTCATGCTATCACCCTGGAGTGAGATGAGTTTTTGATACTGGACAGTTATTGTTTTATTCTCATCTAAAAACAGGGATGATAGCTCATATATGAGATTTCAAAGGTCTTTTAATTTGAAACCCTACATCACAATGTCCTGATTTTTTCTGAGTGACTTGATGGGGTGTCCTGCTATCACCATGGAGTTAGATGAGTCTTTGATACTGGACAGTGTTTGTTTTATTCCCATCTAAAAACAGGGATGATAGCTCATATATGAGATTTCAAAGGTATTTTATTTTGAAACTCTAAATCAGAATGTCCTAATTATTTATGAGTAACTAGGTGGGGTTACCTGCTATCACCCTGGAGTGAAATGAGTCTTTGATACCGGACAGTTTTGTTTTATTCTCATCTAAACAGAGAGGGATGATAGCTCATATATGAGATTTCAAAGGTCTTTTATTTTGAAACTGTACATCAGAATGTCCTGATTTTTTCTGAGTGACTATGTGGCGTGTCCTGCTATAACCCTGGAGTGAGATCAGTCTTTGATACTTGAGAGGTTTTGTTTTATTCTCATCTAAACAGAGAGGGATTATAGCTCATATATGAGATTTCAAAGGTCTTTTATTTTGAAACTCTACATCAGAATGTCCTGATTCTCCCTGAGTGACTAGGTGGGGTGTCCTGCTATCACCCTGGAGTGAGATGCATCTTTGATACTGGACAGTTTTTGTTTTATTCTCATCTAAAAACAAGGATGATAGCTCATACAATAGAGATTTCAAAGGTATTTTATTTTGAAACTCTAAATCAGAATGTCCTGATTTTTTCTGAGTGACTAGATGGGGTGTGCTGCTATCACCCTGGAGTGAGATGAATCTTTGATACTGGACAGTTTTTGTTTTATTCTCATCTAAACAGAGAGGGATGATAGCTCATATATGAGATTTCAAAGGTATTTTATTTTGAAACTCTAAATCAGAATGTCCTATTTTTTTCTGAGTAACTAGGTGGGGTTACCTGCTATCACCCTGGAGTGAGATGCGTCTTTGATACTGGACAGTTTTGTTTTATTCTCATCTAAACAGAGAGGGATTATGGATCATATATGAGATTTCAAAGGTCTTTCATTTTGAAACTCGACATCAGAATGTCCTGATTCTCCCTGAGTGACTAGGTGGGGTGTCCTGCAATCACCCTGGAGTGAGATGCGTCTTTGATACTGGACAGTTTTTGTTTTATTCTCATCTAAAAACAGGGATGATAGCTCATACAATAGAGATTTCAAAGGTATTTTATTTTGAAACTCTACATCAGAATGTCCTGATTTTTTCTGAGTGACTAGATGGGGTGTGCTGCTATCACCCTGGAGTGAGATGAGTCTTTGATACTGGACAGTTTTTGTTTTATTCTCATCTAAAAACAGGGATGATAGCTCATGCAATAGAGATTTCAAAGGTCTTTTATTTTGAGACTCTACATCAGAATGTCCTGATTTTTTCTGAGTGACTAGGTGGGGTGTCCTGTTATCACCCTGGAGTTTGATGAGTCTTTGATATTGGACAGTTATTGTTTTATTCTCATCTAAAAACAGGGATGATAGCTCATATATGAGACTTCAAAGGTATTTTATTTTGAAACTGTACATCAGAATGTCCTGATTTTTTCTGAGTGACTAGATGGGGTTTCCTGCTATCACCCTGGAGTGAGATGAGTCTTTGATACTGGACAGTTTTTCTTTTATTCTCATCTAAAAACAGGGATGATAGCTCATATATGAGATTTCAAAGGTATTTTATTTTGAAACTCTACATCAGAATGTCCTGATTTTTTCGGAGTGACTAGAAAGGGTGTCCTGCTATCACCATGGAGTGAGATGAGTCTTTGATACTGGACAGTCTTTGTTTTATTCTCATCTAAAAACAGGGATGATAGCTCATACAATAGAGATTTCAAAGGTATTTTATTTTGAAACTCTACATCAGAAAGTCCTGATTCTCCCTGAGTGACTAGGTGGGGTGTCCTGTTATAACCCTGAAGGGAAATGAGTATTTGATACTGGACAGTTTTGTTTTATTCTCATCTAAACAGAGAGGGATGATAGCTCATATAAGAGATTTCAAAGGTCTTTTATTTTGAAACTGTACATCAGAATGTCCTGATTCTCCCTGAGTGACTTGATGGGGTGCCCTGCTATCACCATGGAGTTAGATGAGTCTTTGATACTGGACAGTGTTTGTTTTATTCCCATCTAAAAACAGGGATGATAGCTCATATATGAGACTTCAAAGGTATTTTATTTTGAAACTCTAAATCAGAATGTCCTGATTCTCCCTGAGTGACTAGGTGGGGTGTCCTGCTATCACCCTGGAGTGAGATGCGTATTTGATACTGGACAGTGTTTGTTTTATTCCCATCTAAAAACAGGGATGATAGCTCATATATGAGACTTCAAAGGTATTTTATTTTGAAACTCTACATCAGAATGTCCTGATTTTTTCTGAGTGACTAGGTGGCGTGTCCTGCTATCACCCTGGAGTGAGATCAGTCTTTGATACTTGAGAGTGTTTGTTTTATTCTCATCTAAACAGAGAGGGATTATAGCTCATATATGAGATTTCAAAGGTCTTTTATTTTGAAACTCTAAATCAGAATGTCCTGATTCTCCCTGAGTGACTAGGTTGGGTGTCCTGCTATCACCCTGGAGTGAGATGCGTCTTTGATACTGGACAGTTTTTGTTTTATTCTCATCTAAAAACAGGGATGATAGCTCATACAATAGAGATTTCAAAGGTATTTTATTTTGAAACTCTACATCAGAATGTCCTGATCTTTTCTGAGTGACTAGATGGGGTGTCCTGCTATCACCCTGGAGTGAGATGAGTCTTTGATACGGGACCGTTTTTGTTTTATTCTCATCTAAATACAGGGATGATAGCTCATGCAATAGAGATTTCAAAGGTCTTTTATTTTGAAACTGTACTTCAGAATGTCCTGATTCTCCCTGAGTGACTAGGTGGGGAGTCCTGCTATCACCCTGGAGTGAGATGAGTCTTTGACATTGGACAGTATTTGTTTTATTCTCATCTAAAAACAGGGATGATAGCTCATGCAATAGAGATTTCAAAGGTCTTTTATTTTGAAACTCTACATCAGAATGTCCTGATTCTCCCTGAGTGACTAGGTGGGGTGTCCTGTTATCACCCTGAAGGGAAATGAGTATGTGATACTGGACAGTGTTTGTTTTATTCTTATCTAAATACAGAGGGATGATAGCTCATATATGAGATTTCAAAGGTCTTTTATTTTGAAACTCTACATCAGAATGTCCTGATTCTCCCTGAGTGACTAGGTGGGGTGTCATGCTATCACCCTGGAGTGAGATGAGTTTTTGATACTGGACAGTTATTGTTTTATTCTCATCTAAAAACAGGGATGATAGCTCATATATGAGATTTCAAAGGTCTTTTAATTTGAAACCCTACATCACAATGTCCTGATTTTTTCTGAGTGACTTGATGGGGTGTCCTGCTATCACCATGGAGTTAGATGAGTCTTTGATACTGGACAGTGTTTGTTTTATTCCCATCTAAAAACAGGGATGATAGCTCATATATGAGATTTCAAAGGTATTTTATTTTGAAACTCTAAATCAGAATGTCCTAATTATTTATGAGTAACTAGGTGGGGTTACCTGCTATCACCCTGGAGTGAGATGAGTCTTTGATACCGGACAGTTTTGTTTTATTCTCATCTAAACAGAGAGGGATTATAGCTCATATATGAGATTTCAAAGGTCTTTTATTTTGAAACTCTACATCAGAATGTCCTGATTTTTTCTGAGTGACTAGGTGGGGTGTCCTGTTATCACCCTGGAGTTTGATGAGTCTTTGATATCGGACAGTTATTGTTTTATTCTCATCTAAAAACAGGGATGATAGCTCATATATGAGACTTCAAAGGTATTTTATTTTGAAAATGTACATCAGAATGTCCTGATTTTTTCTGAGTGACTAGATGGGGTTTCCTGCTATCACCCTGGAGTGAGATGAGTTTTTGATATTGGACAGCATTTGTTTTATTCTCATCTAAAAACAGGGATGATAGCTCATATATGAGACTTCAAAGGTATTTTATTTTGAAACTCTACATCAGAATGTCCTGATTTTTTCGGAGTGACTAGAAAGGGTGTCCTGCTATCACCATGGAGTGAGATGAGTCTTTGATACTGGACAGTCTTTGTTTTATTCTTATCTAAAAACAGGGATGATAGCTCATACAATAGAGATTTCAAAGGTCTTTTATTTTGAAACTCTACATCAGAAAGTCCTGATTCTCCCTGAGTGACTAAGTGGGGTGTCATGCTATCACCCTGGAGTGAGATGAGTCTTTGATACTGGACAGTTTTTGTTTTATTCTCATCTAAACAGAGAGGGATGATAGCTCATATATGAGATTTCAAAGGTCTTTTATTTTGAAACTCTACATCAGAATGTCCTGATTCTCCCTGAGTGACTAGGTGGGGTGTCCTGTTATCACCCTGGAGTTTGATGAGTCTTTGATATTGGACAGTTATTGTGTTTTATTCTCATCTAAAAACAGGGATGATAGCTCATATATGAGACTTCAAAGGTATTTTATTTTGAAAATGTACATCAGAATGTCCTGATTTTTTCTGAGTGACTAGATGGGGTTTCCTGCTATCACCCTGGAGTGAGATGAGTTTTTGATATTGGACAGTATTTGTTTTATTCTCATCTAAAAACAGGGATGATAGCTCATATATGAGACTTCAAAGGTATTTTATTTTGAAACTCTACATCAGAATGTCCTGATTTTTTCGGAGTGACTAGAAAGGGTGTCCTGCTATCACCATGGAGTGAGATGAGTCTTTGATACTGGACAGTCTTTGTTTTATTCTCATCTAAAAACAGGGATGATAGCTCATACAATAGAGATTTCAAAGGTCTTTTATTTTGAAACTCTACATCAGAATGTCCTGATTCTCCCTGAGTGACTAGGTGGGGTGTCATGCTATCACCCTGGAGTGAGATGAGTCTTTGATACTGGACAGTTTTTGTTTTATTCTCATCTAAACAGAGAGGGATGATAGCTCATATATGAGATTTCAAAGGTCTTTTCTTTTGAAACTGTACATCAGAATGTACTGATTTTTTCTGAGTGACTAGGTGGCGTGTCCTGCTATCACCCTGTAGTGAGATCAGTCTTTGATACTTGAGAGTTTTTGTTTTATTCTCATCTAAACAGAGAGGGATTATAGCTCATATATGAGATTTCAAAGGTCTTTTATTTTGAAAGTCTACATCAGAATGTCCTGATTCTCCCTGAGTGACTAGGTGGGGTGTCCTGCTATCACCCTGGAGTGAGATGCGTCTTTGATACTGGACAGTTTTTGTTTTATTCTCATCTAAAAACAGGGATGATAGCTCATACAATAGAGATTTCAAAGGTATTTTATTTTGCAACTCTACATCAGAATGTCCTGATTTTTTCTGAGTGACTAGATGGGGTGTCCTGCTATCACCCTGGAGTGAGATGAGTCTTTGATATTGGACAGTATTTGTTTTATTCTCATCTAAAAACAGGGATGATAGCTCATGCAATAGAGATTTCAAAGGTCTTTTATTTTGAAACTCTACATCAGAAAGTCCTGATTCTCACTGAGTGACTAGGTGGGGTGTCCTGCTATCACCCTGGAGTGAGATGAGTCTTTGATACTGGACAGTTTTTGTTTTATTCTCATCTAAAAACAGGGATGATAGCTCATGCAATAGAGATTTCAAAGGTATTTTATTTTGAAACTGTACATCAGAATGTCCTGATTTTTTCAGAGTGACTCGGTGGGGTGTCCTGCTATCACCCTGGTGTTTTTTGAGTCTTTGATATTGGACAGTTATTGTTTTATTCTCATCTAAAAACAGGGATGATAGCTCATGCAATAGAGATTTCAAAGGTCTTTTATTTTGAAACTGTAAATCAGAATGTCCTGATTCTCCCTGAGTGACTAGAAAGGGTGTCCTGCTATCACCCTGGAGTGACATGAGTCTTTGATACTGGAGAGATTTTGTTTTATTCTCATCTAAACAGAGAGGGATGATAGCTCATATATGAGATTTCAAAGGTCTTTTATTTTGAAACCCTACATCACAATGTCCTGATTTTTTCTGAGTGACTTGATGGGGTGTCCTGCTATCACCATGGAGTTAAATGAGTCTTTGATACTTGACAGTGTTTGTTTTATCCCCATCTAAAAACAGGGATGATAGCTCATATATGAGATTTCAAAGGTATTTTATTTTGAAACTCTAAATCAGAATGTCCTATTTTTTTCTGAGTAACTAGGTTGGGTTACCTGCTATCACCCTGGAGTGAGATGCGTCTTTGATACTGGACAGTTTTGTTTTATTCTCATCTAAACAGAGAGGGATTATGGCTCATATATGAGATTTCAAAGGTCTTTTATTTTGAAACTCGACATCAGAATGTCCTGATTCTCCCTGAGTGACTAGGTGGGGTGTCCTGCAATCACCCTGGAGTGAGATGCGTCTTTGATACTGGACAGTTTTTGTTTTATTCTCATCTAAAAACAGGGATGATAGCTCATACAATAGAGATTTCAAAGGTATTTTATTTTGAAACTCTACATCAGAATGTCCTGATTTTTTCTGAGTGACTAGATGGGGTGTGCTGCTATCACCCTGGAGTGAGATGAGTCTTTGATACTGGACAGTTTTTGTTTTATTCTCATCTAAAAACAGGGATGATAGCTCATGCAATAGAGATTTCAAAGGTCTTTTATTTTGAGACTCTACATCAGAATGTCCTGATTTTTTCTGAGTGACTAGGTGGGGTGTCCTGTTATCACCATGGAGTTAGATGAGTCTTTGATACTGGACAGTGTTTGTTTTATTCCCATCTAAAAACAGGGATGATAGCTCATATATGAGACTTCAAAGGTATTTTATTTTGAAACTCTAAATCAGAATGTCCTGATTCTCCCTGAGTGACTAGGTGGGGTGTCCTGCTATCACCCTGGAGTGAGATGCGTATTTGATACTGGACAGTGTTTGTTT
This sequence comes from Notothenia rossii, assembly GCF_949606895.1. Lineage (NCBI taxonomy): Eukaryota > Metazoa > Chordata > Actinopteri > Perciformes > Nototheniidae > Notothenia > Notothenia rossii. The sequence goes on from NW_027639629.1 coordinate 14,693, forward strand.
TATTCCCATCTAAAAACAGGGATGATAGCTCATATATGAGACTTCAAAGGTATTTTATTTTGAAACTCTACATCAGAATGTCCTGATTTTTTCTGAGTGACTAGGTGGCGTGTCCTGCTATCACCCTGGAGTGAGATCAGTCTTTGATACTTGAGAGTGTTTGTTTTATTCTCATCTAAACAGAGAGGGATTATAGCTCATATATGAGATTTCAAAGGTCTTTTATTTTGAAACTCTAAATCAGAATGTCCTGATTCTCCCTGAGTGACTAGGTGGGGTGTCCTGCAATCACCCTGGAGTGAGATGCGTCTTTGATACTGGACAGTTTTGTTTTATTCTCATCTAAACAGAGAGGGATTATGGCTCATATATGAGATTTCAAAGGTCTTTTATTTTGAAACTCGACATCAGAATGTCCTGATTCTCCCTGAGTGACTAGGTGGGGTGTCCTGCAATCACCCTGGAGTGAGATGCGTCTTTGATACTGGACAGTTTTTGTTTTATTCTCATCTAAAAACAGGGATGATAGCTCATACAATAGAGATTTCAAAGGTATTTTATTTTGAAACTCTACATCAGAATGTCCTGATTTTTTCTGAGTGACTAGATGGGGTGTGCTGCTATCACCCTGGAGTGAGATGAGTCTTTGATACTGGACAGTTTTTGTTTTATTCTCATCTAAAAACAGGGATGATAGCTCATGCAATAGAGATTTCAAAGGTCTTTTATTTTGAGACTCTACATCAGAATGTCCTGATTTTTTCTGAGTGACTAGGTGGGGTGTCCTGTTATCACCATGGAGTTAGATGAGTCTTTGATACTGGACAGTGTTTGTTTTATTCCCATCTAAAAACAGGGATGATAGCTCATATATGAGACTTCAAAGGTATTTTATTTTGAAACTCTAAATCAGAATGTCCTGATTCTCCCTGAGTGACTAGGTGGGGTGTCCTGCTATCACCCTGGAGTGAGATGCGTATTTGATACTGGACAGTGTTTGTTTTATTCCCATCTAAAAACAGGGATGATAGCTCATATATGAGACTTCAAAGGTATTTTATTTTGAAACTCTACATCAGAATGTCCTGATTTTTTCTGAGTGACTAGGTGGCGTGTCCTGCTATCACCCTGGAGTGAGATCAGTCTTTGATACTTGAGAGTGTTTGTTTTATTCTCATCTAAACAGAGAGGGATTATAGCTCATATATGAGATTTCAAAGGTCTTTTATTTTGAAACTCTAAATCAGAATGTCCTGATTCTCCCTGAGTGACTAGGTTGGGTGTCCTGCTATCACCCTGGAGTGAGATGCGTCTTTGATACTGGACAGTTTTTGTTTTATTCTCATCTAAAAACAGGGATGATAGCTCATACAATAGAGATTTCAAAGGTATTTTATTTTGAAACTCTACATCAGAATGTCCTGATCTTTTCTGAGTGACTAGATGGGGTGTCCTGCTATCACCCTGGAGTGAGATGCGTCTTTGATACTGGACAGTTTTTGTTTTATTCTCATCTAAAAACAGGGATGATAGCTCATACAATAGAGATTTCAAAGGTATTTTATTTTGAAACTCTACATCAGAATGTCCTGATTTTTTCTGAGTGACTAGATGGGGTGTGCTGCTATCACCCTGGAGTGAGATGAGTCTTTGATACTGGACAGTTTTTGTTTTATTCTCATCTAAAAACAGGGATGATAGCTCATGCAATAGAGATTTCAAAGGTCTTTTATTTTGAAACTGTACTTCAGAATGTCCTGATTCTCCCTGAGTGACTAGGTGGGGAGTCCTGCTATCACCCTGGAGTGAGATGAGTCTTTGACATTGGACAGTATTTGTTTTATTCTCATCTAAAAACAGGGATGATAGCTCATGCAATAGAGATTTCAAAGGTCTTTTATTTTGAAACTCTACATCAGAATGTCCTGATTCTCCCTGAGTGACTAGGTGGGGTGTCCTGTTATCACCCTGAAGGGAAATGAGTATGTGATACTGGACAGTGTTTGTTTTATTCTTATCTAAATACAGAGGGATGATAGCTCATATATGAGATTTCAAAGGTCTTTTATTTTGAAACTCTACATCAGAATGTCCTGATTCTCCCTGAGTGACTAGGTGGGGTGTCATGCTATCACCCTGGAGTGAGATGAGTTTTTGATACTGGACAGTTATTGTTTTATTCTCATCTAAAAACAGGGATGATAGCTCATATATGAGATTTCAAAGGTCTTTTAATTTGAAACCCTACATCACAATGTCCTGATTTTTTCTGAGTGACTTGATGGGGTGTCCTGCTATCACCATGGAGTTAGATGAGTCTTTGATACTGGACAGTGTTTGTTTTATTCCCATCTAAAAACAGGGATGATAGCTCATATATGAGATTTCAAAGGTATTTTATTTTGAAACTCTAAATCAGAATGTCCTAATTATTTATGAGTAACTAGGTGGGGTTACCTGCTATCACCCTGGAGTGAGACGAGTCTTTGATACCGGACAGTTTTGTTTTATTCTCATCTAAACAGAGAGGGATGATAGCTCATATATGAGATTTCAAAGGTCTTTTATTTTGAAACTGTACATCAGAATGTCCTGATTTTTTCTGAGTGACTATGTGGCGTGTCCTGCTATAACCCTGGAGTGAGATCAGTCTTTGATACTTGAGAGGTTTTGTTTTATTCTCATCTAAACAGAGAGGGATTATAGCTCATATATGAGATTTCAAAGGTCTTTTATTTTGAAACTCTACATCAGAATGTCCTGATTCTCCCTGAGTGACTAGGTGGGGTGTCCTGCTATCACCCTGGAGTGAGATGCATCTTTGATACTGGACAGTTTTTGTTTTATTCTCATCTAAAAACAAGGATGATAGCTCATACAATAGAGATTTCAAAGGTATTTTATTTTGAAACTCTAAATCAGAATGTCCTGATTTTTTCTGAGTGACTAGATGGGGTGTGCTGCTATCACCCTGGAGTGAGATGAATCTTTGATACTGGACAGTTTTTGTTTTATTCTCATCTAAAAACAGGGATGATAGCTCATGCAATAGAGATTTCAAAGGTCTTTTATTTTGAAACTCTACATCAGAATGTCCTGATTCTCCCTGAGTGACTAGGTGGGGTGTCCTGCTATCACCCTGGAGTGAGATGAGTCTTTGATACTGGACAGTTGTTGTTTTATTCTCATCTAAAAACAGGGATGATAGCTCATACAATAGAGATTTCAAAGGTCTTTTATTTTGAAACTCTACATCAGAATGTCCTGATTTTTTCTGAGTGACTAGGTGGGGTGTCCTGTTATCACCCTGGAGTTTGATGAGTCTTTGATATTGGACAGTTATTGTTTTATTCTCATCTAAAAACAGGGATGATAGCTCATATATGAGACTTCAAAGGTATTTTATTTTGAAAATGTACATCAGAATGTCCTGATTTTTTCTGAGTGACTAGATGGGGTTTCCTGCTATCACCCTGGAGTGAGATGAGTTTTTGATATTGGACAGTATTTGTTTTATTCTCATCTAAAAACAGGGATGATAGCTCATATATGAGACTTCAAAGGTATTTTATTTTGAAACTCTACATCAGAATGTCCTGATTTTTTCGGAGTGACTAGAAAGGGTGTCCTGCTATCACCATGGAGTGAGATGAGTCTTTGATACTGGACAGTCTTTGTTTTATTCTCATCTAAAAACAGGGATGATAGCTCATACAATAGAGATTTCAAAGGTCTTTTATTTTGAAACTCTACATCAGAAAGTCCTGATTCTCCCTGAGTGACTAAGTGGGGTGTCCTGTTATAACACTGAAGGGAAATGAGTATTTGATACTGGACAGTTTTGTTTTATTCTCATCTAAACAGAGAGGGATGATAGCTCATATATGAGATTTCAAAGGTCTTTTATTTTGAAACTCTACATCAGAATGTCCTGATTCTCCCTGAGTGACTAGGTGGGGTGTCATGCTATCACCCTGGAGTGAGATGAGTCTTTGATACTGGACAGTTTTTGTTTTATTCTCATCTAAACAGAGAGGGATGATAGCTCATATATGAGATTTCAAAGGTCTTTTATTTTGAAACTCTACATCAGAATGTCCTGATTCTCCCTGAGTGACTAGGTGGGGTGTCCTGCTATCACCCTGGAGTGAGATGAGTCTTTGATACTGGACAGTTTTTGTTTTATTCTCATCTAAAAACAGGGATGATAGCTCATACAATAGAGATTTCAAAGGTCTTTTATTTTGAAACTCTACATCAGAATGTCCTGATTTTTTCTGAGTGACTAGGTGGGGTGTCCTGTTATCACCCTGGAGTTTGATGAGTCTTTGATATCGGACAGTTATTGTTTTATTCTCATCTAAAAACAGGGATGATAGCTCATATATGAGACTTCAAAGGTATTTTATTTTGAAAATGTACATCAGAATGTCCTGATTTTTTCTGAGTGACTAGATGGGGTTTCCTGCTATCACCCTGGAGTGAGATGAGTTTTTGATATTGGACAGCATTTGTTTTATTCTCATCTAAAAACAGGGATGATAGCTCATATATGAGACTTCAAAGGTATTTTATTTTGAAACTCTACATCAGAATGTCCTGATTTTTTCGGAGTGACTAGAAAGGGTGTCCTGCTATCACCATGGAGTGAGATGAGTCTTTGATACTGGACAGTCTTTGTTTTATTCTTATCTAAAAACAGGGATGATAGCTCATACAATAGAGATTTCAAAGGTCTTTTATTTTGAAACTCTACATCAGAAAGTCCTGATTCTCCCTGAGTGACTAAGTGGGGTGTCATGCTATCACCCTGGAGTGAGATGAGTCTTTGATACTGGACAGTTTTTGTTTTATTCTCATCTAAACAGAGAGGGATGATAGCTCATATATGAGATTTCAAAGGTCTTTTATTTTGAAACTCTACATCAGAATGTCCTGATTCTCCCTGAGTGACTAGGTGGGGTGTCCTGTTATCACCCTGGAGTTTGATGAGTCTTTGATATTGGACAGTTATTGTGTTTTATTCTCATCTAAAAACAGGGATGATAGCTCATATATGAGACTTCAAAGGTATTTTATTTTGAAAATGTACATCAGAATGTCCTGATTTTTTCTGAGTGACTAGATGGGGTTTCCTGCTATCACCCTGGAGTGAGATGAGTTTTTGATATTGGACAGTATTTGTTTTATTCTCATCTAAACACAGGGATGATAGCTCATATATGAGACTTCAAAGGTATTTTATTTTGAAACTCTACATCAGAATGTCCTGATTTTTTCGGAGTGACTAGAAAGGGTGTCCTGCTATCACCATGGAGTGAGATGAGTCTTTGATACTGGACAGTCTTTGTTTTATTCTCATCTAAAAACAGGGATGATAGCTCATACAATAGAGATTTCAAAGGTCTTTTATTTTGAAACTCTACATCAGAAAGTCCTGATTCTCCCTGAGTGACTAAGTGGGGTGTCCTGTTATAACACTGAAGGGAAATGAGTATTTGATACTGGACAGTTTTGTTTTATTCTCATCTAAACAGAGAGGGATGATAGCTCATATATGAGATTTCAAAGGTCTTTTATTTTGAAACTCTACATCAGAATGTCCTGATTCTCCCTGAGTGACTAGGTGGGGTGTCATGCTATCACCCTGGAGTGAGATGAGTCTTTGATACTGGACAGTTTTTGTTTTATTCTCATCTAAACAGAGAGGGATGATAGCTCATATATGAGATTTCAAAGGTCTTTTATTTTGAAACTGTACATCAGAATGTACTGATTTTTTCTGAGTGACTAGGTGGCGTGTCCTGCTATCACCCTGTAGTGAGATCAGTCTTTGATACTTGAGAGTTTTTGTTTTATTCTCATCTAAACAGAGAGGGATTATAGCTCATATATGAGATTTCAAAGGTCTTTTATTTTGAAACTCTACATCAGAATGTCCTGATTCTCCCTGAGTGACTAGGTGGGGTGTCCTGCTATCACCCTGGAGTGAGATGCGTCTTTGATACTGGACAGTTTTTGTTTTATTCTCATCTAAAAACAGGGATGATAGCTCATACAATAGAGATTTCAAAGGTATTTTATTTTGCAACTCTACATCAGAATGTCCTGATTTTTTCTGAGTGACTAGATGGGGTGTCCTGCTATCACCCTGGAGTGAGATGCGTCTTTGATACTGGACAGTTTTTGTTTTATTCTCATCTAAAAACAGGGATGATAGCTCATACAATAGAGATTTCAAAGGTATTTTATTTTGAAACTCTACATCAGAATGTCCTGATTTTTTCTGAGTGACTAGATGGGGTGTCCTGCTATCACCATGGAGTGAGATGAGTCTTTGATACAGGACAGTTTTTGTTTTATTCTCATCTAAAAACAGGGATGATAGCTCATGCAATTGAGATTTCAAAGGTCTTTTATTTTGAAACTGTACATCAGAATGTCCTGATTCTCCCTGAGTGAATAGGTGGGGTTTCATGCTATCACCCTGCAGTGAGATGAGTCTTTGATACTGGACAGTTTTTGTTTTATTCTCATCTAAAAACAGGGATGATAGCTAATACAATAGAGATTTCAAAAATATTTTATTTTGAAACTCTACATCAGAATGTGCTGATTTTTTCTCAGTGACTAGATGGGGTGTCCTGCTATCATCCTGGAGTGAGATGAGTCTTTGATACTGGACAGTTTTTGTTTTATTCTCATCTAAATACAGGGATGATAGCTAATACAATAGAGATTTCAAAAATATTTTATTTTGAAACTCTACATCAGAATGTCCTGATTTTTTCTCAGTGACTAGATGGGGTGTCCTGCTATCACCCTGGAGTGAGATGAGTCTTTGATACTGGAGAGATTTTGTTTTATTCTCATCTAAACAGAGAGGGATGATAGCTCATATATGAGATTTCAAAGGTCTTTTATTTTGAAACTGTACATCAGAATGTCCTGATTTTTTCTGAGTGACTATGTGGCGTGTCCTGCTATAACCCTGGAGTGAGATCAGTCTTTGATACTTGAGAGTTTTTGTTTTATTCTCATCTAAACAGAGAGGGATGATAGCTCATATATGAGATTTCAAAGGTCTTTTATTTTGAAACTCTATATCAGAATGTCCTGATTTTCCCTGAGTGACTAGGTGGGGTGTCCTGCTATCACCCTGGAGTGAGATGCGTCTTTGATACTGGACAGTCTTTGTTTTATTCTCATCTAAAAACAGGGATGATAGCTCATACAATAGAGATTTCAAAGGTCTTTTATTTTGAAACTCTACATCAGAAAGTCCTGATTCTCCCTGAGTGACTAGGTGGGGTGTCCTGTTATAACCCTGAAGGGAAATGAGTATTTGATACTGGACAGTTTTGTTTTATTCTCATCTAAACAGAGAGGGATGAGAGCTCATATATGAGATTTCAAAGGTCTTTTATTTTGAAACTGTACATCAGAATGTCCTGATTCTCCCTGAGTGACTTGATGGGGTGTCCTGCTATCACCATGAAGTTAGATGAGTCTTTGATACTGGACAGTGTTTGTTTTATTCCCATCTAAAAACAGGGATGATAGCTCATATATGAGATTTCAAAGGTATTTTATTTTGAAACTGTACTTCAGAATGTCCTGATTTTTTCTGAGTGACTAGATGGGGTGTCCTGCTATCACCATGGAATTAGATGAGTCTTTGATACTGGACAGTTTTTGTTTTATTCTCATCTAAAAACAGGGATGATAGCTCATGCAATAGAGATTTCAAAGGTCTTTTATTTTGAAACTGTACATCAGAATGTATTGATTCTCCCTGAGTGACTAGGTGGGGTTTCCTGCTATCACCCTGGAGTGAGATGAGTTTTTGATACTGGACAGTTATTGTTTTATTCTCATCTAAAAACAGGGATGATAGCTCATACAATAGAGATTTCAAAGGTCTTTTATTTTGAAACTGTACATCAGAAAGTCCTGATTCTCCCTGAGTGACTAAGTGGGGTGTCCTGTTATCACCCTGAAGGGAAATGAGTATTTGATACTGGACAGTGTTTGTTTTATTCTTATCTAAATACAGAGGGATGATAGCTCATATATGAGATTTCAAAGGTCTTTTATTTTGAAACTCTACATCAGAATGTCCTGATTCTCCCTGAGTGACTAGGTGGGGTGTCATGCTATCACCCTGGAGTGAGATGAGTTTTTGATACTGGACAGTTATTGTTTTATTCTCATCTAAAAAATGGGATGATAGCTCATATATGAGATTTCAAAGGTCTTTTATTTTGAAACTCTACATCAGAATGTCCTGATTTTTTCTGAGTGACTAGATGGGGTGTCCTGCTATCACCATGGAGTTAGATGAGTCTTTGATACTGGACAGTGTTTGTTTTATTCCCATCTAAAAACAGGGATGATAGCTCATATATGAGACTTCAAAGATATTTTATTTTGAAACTCTAAATCAGAATGTCCTGATTCTCCCTGATTGACTAGGTGGGGTGTCCTGCTATCACCCTGGAGTGAGATGCGTCTTTGTTACTTGACAGTGTTTGTTTTATTGCCATCTAAAAACAGGGATGATAGCTCATGCAATAGAGATTTCAAAGGTCTTTTATTTTGAAACTGTACATCAGAATGTCCTGATTCTCCCTGAGTGACTAGATGGGGTGTCCTGCTATCACCCTGTAGTGAGATGCATCTTTGATACTGGACAGTTTTTGTTTTATTCTCATCTAAAAACAGGGATGATAGCTCATACAATAGAGATTTCAATGGTATTTTATTTTGAAACTCTACATCAGAATGTCCTGATCTTTTCTGAGTGACTAGATGGGGTGTCCTGCTATCAACCTGGAGTGAGATGAGTCTTTGATACGGGACAGTTTTTGTTTTATTCTCATCTAAAAACAGGGATGATAGCTCATGCAATAGATATTTCAAAGGTCTTTTATTTTGAAACTGTACTTCAGAATGTCCTGATTCTCCCTGAGTGACTAAGTGGGGTGTCCTGTTATCACCCTGAAGGGAAATGAGTATTTGATACTGGACAGTGTTTGTTTTATTCTTATCTAAATACAGAGGGATGATAGCTCATATATGAGATTTCAATGGTCTTTTATTTTGAAACTCTATATCAGAATGTCCTGATTCTCCCCGAGTGACTAGGTGGGGTGCCCTGCTATCACCCTGGAGTGAGATGCGTCTTTGATACTGGACAGTTTTTGTTTTATTCTCATCTAAAAACAGGGATGATAGCTCATACAATAGAGATTTCAAAGGTATTTTATTTTGAAACTCTACATCAGAATGTCCTGATTTTTTCTGAGTGACTAGATGGGGTGTCCTGCTATCACCCTGGAGTTTGATGAGTCTTTGATATTGGACAGTTATTGTTTTATTCTCATCTAAAAACAGGGATGATAGCTCATATATGAGACTTCAAAGGTATTTTATTTTGAAACTGTACATCAGAATGTCCGATTTTTTTCTGAGTGACTAGATGGGGTGTCCTGCTATCACCCTGTAGTGAGATGAGTTTTTGATATTGGACAGTATTTGTTTTATTCTCATCTAAAAACAGGGATGATAGCTCATATATGAGACTTCAAAGGTATTTTATTTTGAAACTCTACATCAGAATGTCCTGATTTTTTCGGAGTGACTAGAAAGGGTGTCCTGCTATCACCCTGGAGTGAGATGAGTCTTTGATACTGGACAGTTTTTGTTTTATTCTCATCTAAATACAGGGATGATAGCTAATACAATAGAGATTTCAAAAATATTTTATTTTGAAACTCTACATCAGAATGTCCTGATTTTTTCTCAGTGACTAGATGGGGTGTCCTGCTATCACCCTGGAGTGAGATGAGTCTTTGATACTGGAGAGATTTTGTTTTATTCTCATCTAAACAGAGAGGGATGATAGCTCATATATGAGATTTCAAAGGTCTTTTATTTTGAAACTGTACATCAGAATGTCCTGATTTTTTCTGAGTGACTATGTGGCGTGTCCTGCTATAACCCTGGAGTGAGATCAGTCTTTGATACTTTTGAGTTTTTGTTTTATTCTCATCTAAACAGAGAGGGATTATAGCTCATATATGAGATTTCAAAGGTCTTTTATTTTGAAACTCTACATCAGAATGTCCTGATTCTCCCTGAGTGACTATGTGGCGTGTCCTGCTATCACCCTGGAGTGAGATGCGTCTTTGATACTGGACAGTCTTTGTTTTATTCTCATCTAAAAACAGGGATGATAGCTCATACAATAGAGATTTCTAAGGTCTTTTATTTTGAAACTCTACATCAGAAAGTCCTGATTCTCCCTGAGTGACTAGGTGGGGTGTCCTGTTATAACCCTGAAGGGAAATGAGTATTTGATACTGGACAGTTTTGTTTTATTCTCATCTAAATATAGGGATGATAGCTCATACAATAGAGATTTCAAAGGTATTTTATTTTGAAACTGTAAATCAGAATGTCCTGTTTTTTTCTGAATGACTAGGTGGGGTGTCCTGCTATCACCCTGGAGTGAGATGCGTCTTTGATACTGGACAGTCTTTGTTTTATTCTCATCTAAATATAGGGATGATAGCTCATACAATAGAGATTTCAAAGGTATTTTATTTTGAAACTGTAAATCAGAATGTCCTGTTTTTTTCTGAGTGACTAGGTGGGGTGTCCTGCTATCACCCTGGAGTGAGATGAGTCTTTGATACTGGAGAGATTTTGTTTTATTCTCATCTAAACAGAGAGGGATGATAGCTCATATATGAGATTTCAAAGGTATTTTATTTTGAAACTGTACATCAGAATGTCCTGATTTTTTCTGAGTGACTAGATGGGGTGTCCTGCTATCACCATGGAATTAGATGAGTCTTTGATACTGGACAGTTTTTGTTTTATTCTCATCTAAAAACAGGGATGATAGCTCATACAATAGAGATTTCAAAGGTATTTTATTTTGAAACTCTACCTCAGAATGTCCTGATTTTTTTCTGAGTGACTAGGTGGGGTGTCCTGCTATCACCCTGGAGTTTGATGAGTCTTTGAAATTGGACAGTTATTGTTTTATTCTCATCTAAAAAATGGGATGATAGCTCATATATGAGATTTCAAAGGTCTTTTATTTTGAAACTGTACATCAGAATGTCCTGATTTTTTCTGAGTGACTAGATGGGGGGTCCTGCTATCACCATGGAGTTAGATGAGTCTTTGATACTGGACAGTGTTTGTTTTATTCCCATCTAAAAAGAGGGATGATAGCTCATATATGAGACTTCAAAGATATTTTATTTTGAAACTCTAAATCAGAATGTCCTGATTCTCCCTGAGTGACTAGGTGGGGTGTCCTGCTATCACCCTGGAGTGAGATGAGTCTTTGATACTGGAGAGATTTTGTTTTATTCTCATCTAAACAGAGAGGGATGATAGCTCATATATGAGATTTCAAAGGTATTTTATTTTGAAACTGTACATCAGAATGTCCTGATTTTTTCTGAGTGACTAGATGGGGTGTCCTGCTATCACCATGGAATTAGATGAGTCTTTGATACTGGACAGTTTTTGTTTTATTCTCATCTAAAAACAGGGATGATAGCTCATACAATAGAGATTTCAAAGGTATTTTATTTTGAAACTCTACCTCAGAATGTCCTGATTTTTTTCTGAGTGACTAGGTGGGGTGTCCTGCTATCACCCTGGAGATTGATGAGTCTTTGAAATTGGACAGTTATTGTTTTATTCTCATCTAAAAAATGGGATGATAGCTCATATATGAGATTTCAAAGGTCTTTTATTTTGAAACTGTACATCAGAATGTCCTGATTTTTTCTGAGTGACTAGATGGGGGGTCCTGCTATCACCATGGAGTTAGATGAGTCTTTGATACTGGACAGTGTTTGTTTTATTCCCATCTAAAAAGAGGGATGATAGCTCATATATGAGACTTCAAAGATATTTTATTTTGAAACTCTAAATCAGAATGTCCTGATTCTCCCTGAGTGACTAGGTGGGGTGTCCTGCTATCACCCTGGAGTGAGATGCGTCTTTGTTACTTGACAGTGTTTGTTTTATTGTCATCTAAAAACAGGGATGATAGCTCATGCAATAGAGATTTCAAAGGTCTTTTATTTTGAAACTGTACTTCAGAATGTCCTGATTCTCCCTGAGTGACTAGGTGGGGAGTCCTGCTATCACCCTGGAGTGAGATGAGTCTTTGATACTGGACAGTTTTTGTTTTATTCTCATCTAAAAACAGGGATGATAGCTCATGCAATAGAGATTTCAAAGGTCTTTTATTTTGAAACTGTACATCAGAATGTCCTGATTTTTTCTGAGTGACTAGGTGACGTGTCCTGCTATCACCCTGGAGTGAGATCAGTCTTTGATACTTGAGAGTTTTTGATTTATTCTCATCTAAACAGAGAGGGATTATAGCTCATATATGAGATTTCAAAGGTCTTTTATTTTGAAACTCTATATCAGAATGTCCTGATTCTCCCTGAGTGACTAGGTGGGGTGTCCTGCTATCACCCTGGAGTGAGATGCGTCTTTGATACTGGACAGTGTTTGTTTTATTGTCATCTAAAAACAGGGATGATAGCTCATGCAATAGAGATTTCAAAGGTCTTTTATTTTGAAACTGTACATCAGAATGTCCTGATTCTCCCTGAGTGACTAGATGGGGTGTCCTGCTATCACTCTGGAGTGAGATGAGTCTTTGATACTGGACAGTTTTTGTTTTATTCTCATCTAAAAACAGGGATGATAGCTAATACAATAGAGACTTCAAAAATATTTTATTTTGAAACTCTACATCAGAATGTCCTGATTTTTTCTGAGTGACTAGATGGGGTGTCCTGCTATCACCATGGAGTTAGATGAGTCTTTGATACTGGACATTGTTTGTTTTATTCCCATCTAAAAACAGGGATGATAGCTCATATATGAGATTTCAAAGGTATTTTATTTTGAAACTCTAAATCAGAATGTCCTGATTTTTTCTGAGTGACTAGGTGGGGTGTCCTGCTATCACCCTGGAGTGAGATGCGTCTTTGATACTGGACAGTCTTTGTTTTATTATCATCTAAAAATAGGGATGATAGCTCATACAATAGAGATTTCAAAGGTATTTTATTTTGAAACTCTACATCAGAATGTCCTGATTTTTTCTGAGTGACTAGGTGGGGTGTCCTGCTATCACCCTGGAGTGAGATGAGTCTTTGATACTGGACAGTTTTTGTTTTATTCTCATCTAAACAGAGATGGATGATAGCTCATATATGAGATTTCAAAGGTCTTTTATTTTGAAACTGTACATCAGAATGTCCTGATTTTTTCTGAGTGACTAGGTGGCGTGTCCTGCTATCAACCTGGAGTGAGATCAGTCTTTGATACTTGAGAGTTTTTGTTTTATTCTCATCTAAACAGAGAGGGATTATAGCTCATATATGAGATTTCAAAGGTCTTTTATTTTGAAACTCTACATCAGAAAGTCCTGATTCTCCCTGAGTGACTAGGTGGGGTGTCATGCTATCACCCTGGAGTGAGATGAGTTTTTGATACTGGACAGTTATTGTTTTATTCTCATCTAAAAACAGGGATGATAGCTCATATATGAGATTTCAAAGGTCTTTTATTTTGAAACTCTATATCAGAATGTCCTGATTCTCCCTGAGTGACTAGGTGGGGTGTCATGCTATCACCATGGAGTGAGATGAGTTTTTGATACTGGACAGTTATTGTTTTATTCTCATCTAAAAACAGGGATGATAGCTCATATATGAGATTTCAAAGGTATTTTATTTTGAAACTCTAAATCAGAATGTCCTGATTTTTTCTGAGTGACTAGGTGGGGTGTCCTGCTATCACCCTGGAGTGAGATGAGTCTTTGATACTGGACAGTTTTTGTTTTATTCTCATCTAAACAGAGAGGGATGATAGCTCATATATGAGATTTCAAAGGTATTTTATTTTGAAACTCTACATCAGAATATCCTGATTCTCCCTGAGTGACTAGGTGGGGTGTCCTGCTATCACCCTGGAGTGAGATGCGTCTTTGATACTGGACAGTTTTTGTTTTATTCTCATCTAAAAACAGGGATGATAGCTCATGCAATAGAGATTTCAAAGGTCTTTTATTTTGAAACTGTACTTCAGAATGTCCTGATTCTCCCTGAGTGACTAGGTGGGGAGTCCTGCTATCACCCTGGAGTGAGATGAGTCTTTGATATTGGACAGTATTTGTTTTATTCTCATCTAAAAACAGGGATGATAGCTCATGCAATAGAAATTTCAAAGGTCTTTTATTTTGAAACTCTACATCAGAAAGTCCTGATTCTCCCTGAGTGACTAGGTGGGGTGTCATGCTATCACCCTGGAGTGAGATGAGTTTTTGATACTGGACAGTTATTGTTTTATTCTCATCTAAAAACAGGGATGATAGCTCATGCAATAGAAATTTCAAAGGTCTTTTATTTTGAAACTCTACATCAGAAAGTCCTGATTCTCCCTGAGTGACTAGGTGGGGTGTCCTGCTATCACCCTGGAGTTTGATGAGTCTTTGATACTTGAGAGTTTTTGTTTTATTCTCATCTAAACAGAGAGGGATTATAGCTCATATATGAGATTTCAAAAGTCTTTTATTTTGAAACTCTACATCAGAATGTCCTGATTCTCCCTGAGTGACTAGGTGGGGTGTCCTGTTATCACCCTGAAGGGAAATGAGTATTTGATACTGGACAGTGTTTGTTTTATTCGTATCTAAATACAGAGGGATGATAGCTCATATATGAGATTTCAAAGGTCTTTTATTTTGAAACTCTACATCAGAATGTCCTGATTCTCCCTGAGTGACTAGGTGGGGTGTCATGCTATCACCCTGGAGTGAGATGAGTTTTTGATACTGGACAGTTATTGTTTTATTCTCATCTAAAAACAGGGATGATAGCTCATATATGAGATTTCAAAGGTATTTTATTTTGAAACTCTAAATCAGAATGTCCTGATTTTTTCTGAGTGACTAGGTGGGGTGTCCTGCTATCACCCTGGAGTGAGATGCGTCTTTGATACTGGACAGTCTTTGTTTTATTCTCATCTAAAAATAGGGATGATAGCTCATACAATAGAGATTTCAAAGGTATTTTATTTTGAAACTCTACATCAGAATGTCCTGATTTTTTCTGAGTGACTAGGTGGGGTGTCCTGCTATCACCCTGGAGTGAGATGAGTCTTTGATACTGGACAGTTTTTGTTTTATTCTCATCTAAACAGAGAGGGATGATAGCTCATATATGAGATTTCAAAGGTCTTTTATTTTGAAATTGTACATCAGAATGTCCTGATGTTTTCTGAGTGACTAGGTGGGGTGTCCTGCTATCACCCTGGAGTTTGATGAGTCTTTGATATTGGACAGTTATTGTTTTATTCTCATCTAAAAACAGGGATGATAGCTCATGCAATAGAGATTTCAAAGGTCTTTTATTTTGAAACTGTACTTCAGAATGTCCTGATTCTCCCTGAGTGACTAGGTGGGGTGTCATGCTATCACCCTGGAGTGAGATGAGTTTTTGATACTGGACAGTTATTGTTTTATTCTCATCTAAAAACAGGGATGATAGCTCATACAATAGAGATTTCAAAGGTATTTTATTTTGAAACTCTACATCAGAATGTCCTGATTTTTTCTGAGTGACTAGATGGGGTGTCCTGCTATCACCCTGGAGTGAGATGAGTCTTTGATACTGGACAGTTTTTGTTTTATTCTCATCTAAACAGAGAGGGATGATAGCTCATATATGAGATTTCAAAGGTCTTTTATTTTGAAACTGTACATCAGAATGTCCTGATTTTTTCTGAGTGACTAGGTGGCATGTCCTGCTATCACCCTGGCGTGAGATCAGTCTTTGATACTTGAGAGTTGTTGTTTTATTCTCATCTAAACAGAGAGGGATTATAGCTCATATATGAGATTTCAAAGGTCTTTTATTTTGAAACTCTACATCAGAATGTCCTGATTCTCCCTGAGTGACTAGGTGGGGTGTCCTGCTATCACCCTGGAGTAAGATGCGTCTTTGATACTGGACAGTTTTTGTTTTATTCTCATCTAAAAACAGGGATGATAGCTCATACAATAGAGATTTCAAAGGTATTTTATTTTGAAACTCTACATCAGAATGTCTTGATTTTTTATGAGTGACTAGATGGGGTGTCCTGCTATCACCCTGGAGTGAGATGAGTCTTTGATACTGGACAGTTTTTGTTTTATTCTCATCTAAAAACAGGGATGATAGCTCATGCAATAGAGATTTCAAAGGTCTTTTATTTTGAAACTGTACTTCAGAATGTCCTGATTCTCCCTGAGTGACTAGGTGGGGAGTCCTGCTATCACCCTGGAGTGAGATGAGTCTTTGATATTGGACAGTATTTGTTTTATTCTCATCTAAAAACAGGGATGATAGCTCATGCAATAGAGATTTCAAAGGTCTTTTATTTTGAAACTCTACATCAGAAAGTCCTGATTCTCCCTGAGTGACTAGGTGGGGTGTCATGCTATCACCCTGGAGTGAGATGAGTTTTTGATACTGGACAGTTATTGTTTTATTCTCATCTAAAAACAGGGATGATAGCTCATATATGAGATTTCAAAGGTATTTTATTTTGAAACTCTAAATCAGAATGTCCTGATTTTTTCTGAGTGACTAGGTGGGGTGTCCTGCTATCACCCTGGAGTGAGATGCGTCTTTGATACTGGACAGTCTTTGTTGTATTCTCATCTAAATATAGGGATGATAGCTCATACAATAGAGATTTCAAAGGTATTTTATTTTGAAACTCTACATCAGAATGTCCTGATTTTTTCTGAGTGACTAGGTGGGGTGTCCTGCTATCACCCTGGAGTGAGATGAGTCTTTGATACTGGACAGTTTTTGTTTTATTCTCATCTAAACAGAGAGGGATGATAGCTCATATATGAGATTTCAAAGGTCTTTTATTTTGAAACTGTACATCAGAATGTCCTGATTTTTTCTGAGTGACTAGGTGGCGTGTCCTGCTATCACCCTGGAGTGAGATCAGTCTTTGATACTTGAGAGTTTTTGTTTTATTCTCATCTAAACAGAGAGGGATTATAGCTCATATATGAGATTTCAAAGGTCTTTTATTTTGAAACTCTACATCAGAATGTCCTGATTTTTTCTGAGTGACTAGATGGGGTGTCCTGCTATCACCCTGGAGTGAGATGCGTCTTTGATACTGGACAGTTTTTGTTTTATTCTCATCTAAAAACAGGGATGATAGCTCATACAATAGAGATTTCAAAGGTCTTTTATTTTGAAACTGTCCTTCAGAATGTCCTGATTCTCCCTGAGTGACTAGGTGGGGTGTCCTGCTATCACCCTGGAGTGAGATGCGTCTTTGATACTGGACAGTTTTTGTTTTATTCTCATCTAAAAACAGGGATCATAGCTCATACAATAGAGATTTCAAAGGTATTTTATTTTGAAACTCTACATCAGAATGTCCTGATTTATTCTGAGTGACTAGATGGGGTGTCCTGCTATCACCCTGTTGTGAGATGCGTCTTTGATACTGGACAGTTTTTGTTTTATTCTCATCTAAAAACAGGGATGATAGCTCATACAATAGAGATTTCAAAGGTATTTTATTTTGAAACTCTACATCAGAATGTCCTGATTTTTTCTGAGTGACTAGATGGGGTGTCCTGCTATCACCCTGGAGTGAGATGAGTCTTTGATACGGGACAGTTTTTGTTTTATTCTCATCTAAAAACAGGGATGATAGCTCATGCAATAGAGATTTCAAAGGTCTTTTATTTTGAAACTGTACTTCAGAATGTCCTGATTCTCCCTGAGTGACTAGGTGGGGAGTCCTGCTATCACCCTGGAGTGAGATGAGTCTTTGATATTGGACTGTATTTGTTTTATTCTCATCTAAAAACAAGGATGATAGCTCATGCAATAGAGATTTCAAAGGTCTTTTATTTTGAAACTCTAAATCAGAAAGTCCTGATTCTCCCTGAGTGACTAGGTGGGCTGTCCTGTTATCACCCTGAAGGGAAATGAGTATTTGATACTGGACAGTGTTTGTTTTATTCTTATCTAAATACAGAGGGATGATAGTTCATATATGAGATTTCAAAGGTCTTTTATTTTGAAACTGTACATCAGAATGTCATGATTCTCCCTGAGTGACTAGATGGGGTGTCCTGCTATCACCCTGGAGTGAGATGAGTCTTTGATACTGGACAGTTTTTGTTTTATTCTCATCTAAAAACAGGGATGATAGCTAATACAATAGAGACTTCAGAAATATTTTATTTTGAAACTCTACATCAGAATGTCCTGATTTTTTCTGAGTGACTAGGTGGGGTGTCCTGCTATCACCCTGGAGTGAGATGCGTCTTTGATACAGGACAGTCTTTGTTTTATTCTCATCTAAAAACAGGGATGATAGCTCATATATGAGATTTCAAGGGTATTTTATTTTGAAACTCTACATCAAAATGTCCTGATTTTTTCTGAGTGACTAGGTGGGGTGTCCTGCTGTCACCCTGGAGTGAGATGAGTCTTTGATACTGGACAGTTTTTGTTTTATTCTCATCTAAACAGAGAGGGAGGATAGCTCATATATGAGATTTCAAAGGTCTTTTATTTTGAAACTCTACATTAGAATGTCCTGATTTTTTCTGAGTGACTAGATGGGGTGTCCTGCTATCACCCTGGAGTGAGATGCGTCTTTGATACTGGACAGTTTTTGTTTTATTCTCATCTAAAAACAGGGATGATAGCTCATACAATAGAGATTTCAAAGGTATTTTATTTTGAAACTCTACATCAGAAAGTCCTGATTCTCCCTGAGTGACTAGGTGGGCTGTCCTGTTATAACTCTGAAGGGAAATGAGTATTTGATACTGGACAGTGTTTGTTTTATTCTTATCTAAATACAGAGGGATGATAGCTCATATATGAGATTTCAAAGGTCTTTTATTTTGAAACTGTACATCAGAATGTCATGATTCTCCCTGAGTGACTAGATGGGGTGTCCTGCTATCACCCTGGAGTGAGATGCGTCTTTGATACGGGACAGTTTTTGTTTTATTCTCATCTAAACAGAGAGGGATGATAGCTCATATATGAGATTTCAAAGGTCTTTTATTTTGAAACTGTACATCAGAATGTCCTGATTTTTTCTGAGTAACTAGGTGGGGTGTCCTGCTATCACACTGGAGTTTGATGAGTCTTTGATATTGGACAGTTATTGTTTTATTCTCATCTAAAAACAGGGATGATAGCTCATATATGAGACTTCAAAGGTATTTTATTTTGAAACTGTACACCAGAATGTCCTGATTTTTTCTGAGTGACTAGGTGGGGTGTCCTGCTATCACCCTGGAGTGAGATGAGTCTTTGATACTGGACAGTTTTTGTTTTATTCTCATCTAAACAGAGAGGGATGATAGCTCATATATGAGATTTCAAAGGTCTTTTATTTTGAAACTGTACATCAGAATGTCCTGATTTTTTCTGAGTGACTAGGTGGCGTGTCCTGCTATCACCCTGGAGTGAGATCAGTCTTTGATACTTGAGAGTTTTTGTTTTATTCTCATCTAAACAGAGAGGGATTATAGCTCATATATGAGATTTCAAAGGTCTTTTATTTTGAAACTCTACATCAGAATGTCCTGATTTTTTCTGAGTGACTAGATGGGGTGTCCTGCTATCACCCTGGAGTGAGATGCGTCTTTGATACTGGACAGTTTTTGTTTTATTCTCATCTAAAAACAGGGATGATAGCTCATACAATAGAGATTTCAAAGGTCTTTTATTTTGAAACTGTCCTTCAGAATGTCCTGATTCTCCCTGAGTGACTAGGTGGGCTGTCCTGTTATCACCCTGAAGGGAAATGAGTATTTGATACTGGACAGTGTTTGTTTTATTCTTATCTAAATACAGAGGGATGATAGCTCATATATGAGATTTCAAAGGTCTTTTATTTTGAAACTGTACATCAGAATGTCATGATTCTCCCTGAGTGACTAGATGGGGTGTCCTGCTATCACCCTGGAGTTAGATGAGTCTTTGATATTGGACAGTTTTTGTTTTATTCTCATCTAAAAACAGGGATGATAGCTCATGCAATAGAGATTTCAAAGGTCTTTTATTTTGAAACTGTACTTCAGAATGTCCTGATTCTCCCTGAGTGACTAGGTGGGGTTTCCTGCTATCACCCTGGAGTTTGATGAGTCTTTGATATTGGACAGTTATTGTTTTATTCTCATCTAAAAACAGGGATGATAGCTCATATATGAGACTTCAAAGGTATTTTATTTTAAAACTGTACACCAGAATGTCCTGTTTTTTTCTGAGTGACTAGATGGGGTGGCCTGCTATCACCCTGGAGTGAGATGAGTCTTTGATACTGGACAGTTTTTGTTTTATTCTCATCTAAAAACAGGGATGATAGCTCATACAATAGAGATTTCAAAGGTATTTTATTTTGAAAATCTAAATCAGAATATCCTGATTTTTTCTGAGTGACTAGGTGGGGTGTCCTGCTATCACCCTGGAGTGAGATGCGTCTTTGATACTCGACAGTTATTGTTTTATTCTCATCTAAAAACAGGGATGATAGCTCATATATGAGATTTCAAAGGTATTTTATTTTGAAACTCTACATCAGAATGTCCTGATTTTTTCTGAGTGACTAGGTGGGGTGTCCTGCTATCACCCTGGAGTGAGATGAGTCTTTGATACTGGACA
This sequence comes from Notothenia rossii, assembly GCF_949606895.1. Lineage (NCBI taxonomy): Eukaryota > Metazoa > Chordata > Actinopteri > Perciformes > Nototheniidae > Notothenia > Notothenia rossii. The sequence continues at coordinate 35,455 of NW_027639629.1, forward strand.
GTTTTTGTTTTATTCTCATCTAAACAGAGAGGGATGATAGCTCATATATGAGATTTCAAAGGTCTTTTATTTTGAAACTCTACATCAGAATGTCCTGATTCTCCCTGAGTGACTAGGTGGGGTGTCCTGCTATCACCCTGGAGTGAGATGCGTCTTTGATACTGGACAGTTTTTGTTTTATTCTCATCTAAAAACAGGGATCATAGCTCATACAATAGAGATTTCAAAGGTATTTTATTTTGAAACTCTACATCAGAATGTCCTGATTTTTTCTGAGTGACTAGATGGGGTGTCCTGCTATCACCCTGGAGTGAGATGAGTCTTTGATACAGGACAGTTTTTGTTTTATTCTCATCTAAAAACAGGGATGATAGCTCATGCAATAGAGATTTCAAAGGTCTTTTATTTTGAAACTGTACTTCAGAATGTCCTGATTCTCCCTGAGTGACTAGGTGGGGAGTCCTGCTATCACCCTGGAGTGAGATGAGTCTTTGATATTGGACTGTATTTGTTTTATTCTCATCTAAAAACAAGGATGATAGCTCATGCAATAGAGATTTCAAAGGTCTTTTATTTTGAAACTCTAAATCAGAAAGTCCTGATTCTCCCTGAGTGACTAGGTGGGCTGTCCTGTTATCACCCTGAAGGGAAATGAGTATTTGATACTGGACAGTGTTTGTTTTATTCTTATCTAAATACAGAGGGATGATAGCTCATATATGAGATTTCAAAGGTCTTTTATTTTGAAACTGTACATCAGAATGTCATGATTCTCCCTGAGTGACTAGATGGGGTGTCCTGCTATCACCCTGGAGTGAGATGAGTCTTTGATACTGGACAGTTTTTGTTTTATTCTCATCTAAAAACAGGGATGATAGCTAATACAATAGAGACTTCAGAAATATTTTATTTTGAAACTCTACATCAGAATGTCCTGATTTTTTCTGAGTGACTAGGTGGGGTGTCCTGCTATCACCCTGGAGTGAGATGCGTCTTTGATACAGGACAGTCTTTGTTTTATTCTCATCTAAAAACAGGGATGATAGCTCATATATGAGATTTCAAGGGTATTTTATTTTGAAACTCTACATCAAAATGTCCTGATTTTTTCTGAGTGACTAGGTGGGGTGTCCTGCTGTCACCCTGGAGTGAGATGAGTCTTTGATACTGGACAGTTTTTGTTTTATTCTCATCTAAACAGAGAGGGAGGATAGCTCATATATGAGATTTCAAAGGTCTTTTATTTTGAAACTCTACATTAGAATGTCCTGATTTTTTCTGAGTGACTAGATGGGGTGTCCTGCTATCACCCTGGAGTGAGATGCGTCTTTGATACGGGACAGTTTTTGTTTTATTCTCATCTAAAAACAGGGATGATAGCTCATGCAATAGAGATTTCAAAGGTCTTTTATTTTGAAACTGTACTTCAGAATGTCCTGATTCTCCCTGAGTGACTAGGTGGGGTGTCCTGCTATCACCCTGGAGTTTGATGAGTCTTTGATATTGGACAGTTATTGTTTTATTCTCATCTAAAAACAGGGATGATAGCTCATATATGAGACTTCAAAGGTATATTATTTTAAAACTCTAAATCAGAAAGTCCTTATTCTCCCTGAGTTACTAGGTGGGCTGTCCTGTTATCACCCTGAAGGGAAATGAGTATTTGATACTGGACAGTGTTTGTTTTATTCTTATCTAAATACAGAGGGATGATAGCTCATATATGAGATTTCAAAGGTCTTTTATTTTGAAACTGTACATCAGAATGTCATGATTCTTCCTGAGTGACTAGATGGGGTGTCCTGCTATCACCCTGGAGTGATATGAGTCTTTGATACTGGACAGTTTTTGTTTTATTCTCATCTAAAAACAGGGATGATAGCTAATACAATAGAGACTTCAGAAATATTTTATTTTGAAACTCTACATCAGAATGTCCTGATTTTTTCTGAGTGACTAGGTGGGGTGTCCTGCTATCACCCTGGATTGAGATGCGTCTTTGATACAGGACAGTCTTTGTTTTATTCTCATCTAAAAACAGGGATGATAGCTCATATATGAGATTTCAAGGGTATTTTATTTTGAAACTCTACATCAAAATGTCCTGATTTTTTCTGAGTGACTAGGTGGGGTGTCCTGCTGTCACCCTGGAGTGAGATGAGTCTTTGATACTGGACAGTTTTTGTTTTATTCTCATCTAAACAGAGAGGGAGGATAGCTCATATATGAGATTTCAAAGGTCTTTTATTTTGAAACTCTACATTAGAATGTCCTGATTTTTTCTGAGTGACTAGATGGGGTGTCCTGCTATCACCCTGGAGTGAGATGCGTCTTTGATACTGGACAGTTTTTGTTTTATTCTCATCTAAAAACAGGGATGATAGCTCATGCAATAGAGATTTCAAAGGTCTTTTATTTTGAAACTGTACTTCAGAATGTCCTGATTCTCCCTGAGTGACTAGGTGGGGAGTCCTGCTATCACCCTGGAGTGAGATGAGTCTTTGATATTGGACTGTATTTGTTTTATTCTCATCTAAAAACAAGGATGATAGCTCATGCAATAGAGATTTCAAAGGTCTTTTATTTTGAAACTCTAAATCAGAAAGTCCTGATTCTCCCTGAGTGACTAGGTGGGCTGTCCTGTTATCACCCTGAAGGGAAATGAGTATTTGATACTGGACAGTGTTTGTTTTATTCTTATCTAAATACAGAGGGATGATAGCTCATATATGAGATTTCAAAGGTCTTTTATTTTTAAACTGTACATCAGAATGTCATGATTCTCCCTGAGTGACTAGATGGGGTGTCCTGCTATCACCCTGGAGTGAGATGAGTCTTTGATACTGGACAGTTTTTGTTTTATTCTCATCTAAAAACAGGGATGATAGCTAATACAATAGAGATTTCAAAAATATTTTATTTTGAAACTCTACATCAGAATGTCCTGATTTTTTCTGAGTGACTAGGTGGGGTGTCCTGCTATCACCCTGGAGTGAGATGCGTCTTTGATACAGGACAGTCTTTGTTTTATTCTCATCTAAAAATAGGGATGATAGCTCATACAATAGAGATTTCAAAGGTATTTTATTTTGAAACTCTACATCAAAATGTCCTGATTTTTTCTGAGTGACTAGGTGGGGTGTCCTGCTGTCACCCTGGAGTGAGATGAGTCTTTGATACTGGACAGTTTTTGTTTTATTCTCATCTAAACAGAGAGGGAGGATAGCTCATATATGAGATTTCAAAGGTCTTTTATTTTGAAACTCTACATTAGAATGTCCTGATTTTTTCTGAGTGACTAGATGGGGTGTCCTGCTATCACCCTGGAGTGAGATGCGTCTTTGATACTGGACAGTTTTTGTTTTATTATCATCTAAAAACAGGGATGATAGCTCATACAATAGAGATTTCAAAGGTATTTTATTTTGAAACTCTACATCAGAATGTCCTGATTCTCCCTGAGTGACTAGATGGGGTGTCCTGTTATCACCCTGAAGGGAAATGAGTATTTGATACTGGACAGTGTTTGTTTTATTCTTATCTAAATACAGAGTGATGATAGCTCATATATGAGATTTCAAAGGTTTTTTTATTTTGAAACTCTATATCAGAATGTCCTGATTCTCCCTGAGTGACTAGGTGGGGTGTCATGCTATCACCCTGGAGTGAGATGAGTTTTTGATACTGGACAGTTATTGTTTTATTCTCATCTAAAAACAGGGATGATAGCTCATATATGAGATTTCAAAGGTCTTTTATTTTGAAACTGTACATCAGAATGTCCTGATTTTTTTCTGAGTGACTAGGTGGCGTGTCCTGCTATCACCCTGGAGTGAGATCAGTCTTTGATACTTGAGAGTTTTTGTTTTATTCTCATCTAAACAGAGAGGGATTATAGCTCATATATGAGATTTCAAAGGTCTTTTATTTTGAAACTCTACATCAGAATGTCCTGATTCTCCCTGAGTGACTAGGTGGGGTGTCCTGCTGGAGTGAGATGCGTCTTTGATACTGGACAGTTTTTGTTTTATTCTCATCTAAAAACAGGGATGATAGCTCATACAATAGAGATTTCAAAGGTATTTTATTTTGAAACTCTACATCAGAATGTCCTGATTTTTTCTGAGTGACTAGATGGGGTGTCCTGCTATCACCCTGGAGTGAGATGAGTCTTTGATACTGGACAGTTTTTTTTTTATTCTCATCTAAACAGAGAGGGATGATAGCTCATATATGAGATTTCAAAGGTCTTTTATTTTGAAACTGTACATCAGAATGTCCTGATTTTTTCTGAGTAACTAGGTGGGGTGTCCTGCTATCACACTGGAGTTTGATGAGTCTTTGATATTGGACAGTTATTGTTTTATTCTCATCTAAAAACAGGGATGATAGCTCATATATGAGACTTCAAAGGTATTTTATTTTGAAACTGTACACCAGAATGTCCTGATTTTTTCTGAGTGACTAGATGGGGTGTCCTGCTTTCACCCTGGAGTGAGATGAGTCTTTGATACTGGACAGTTTTTGTTTTATTCTCATCTAAACAGAGAGGGATGATAGCTCATATATGAGATTTCAAAGGTCTTTTATTTTGAAACTGTACATCAGAATGTCTTGATTTTTTCTGAGTGACTAGGTGGGGTGTCCTGCTATCACCCTGGAGTGAGATGAGTCTTTGATACTGGACAGTTTTTGTTTTATTCTCATCTAAAAACAGGGATGATAGCTCATACAATAGAGATTTCAAAGGTATTTTATTTTGAAACTCTAGATCAGAATGTCCTGATTTTTTCTGAGTGACTAGATGGGTTGTCCTGCTATCACCCTGGAGTGAGATGCGTCTTTGATACTGGACAGTTTTTGTTTTATTCTCATCTAAAAACAGGGATGATAGCTCATACAAGAGAGATTTCAAAGGTATTTTAGTTTGAAACTCTACATCAGAATGTCCTGATTTTTTCTGAGTGACTAGATGGGGTGTCCTGCTATCACCCTGGAGTGAGATGAGTTTTTGATACTGGACAGTTATTGTTTTATTCTCATCTAAAAACAGGGATGATAGCTCATATATGAGATTTCAAAGGTATTTTATTTTGAAACTCTAAATCAGAATGTCCTGATTTTTTCTGAGTGACTAGGTGGGGTGTCCTGCTATCACCCTGGAGTGAGATGCGTCTTTGATACTGGACAGTCTTTGTTTTATTCTCATCTAAAAATAGGGATGATAGCTCATACAATAGAGATTTCAAAGGTATTTTATTTTGAAACTGTACATCAGAATGTCCTGATTTTTTCTGAGTGACTAGGTGGCGTGTCCTGCTATCACCCTGGAGTGAGATCAGTCTTTGATACTTGAGAGTTTTTTTTTTATTCTCATCTAAACAGAGAGGGATTATAGCTCATATATGAGATTTCAAAGGTCTTTTATTTTGAAACTCTACATCAGAATGTCCTGATTCTCCCTGAGTGACTAGGTGGGGTGTCCTGCTATCACCCTGGAGTGAGATGCGTCTTTGATACTGGAAAGTTTTTGTTTTATTCTCATCTAAAAACAGGGATGATAGCTCATACAATAGAGATTTCAAAGGTATTTTATTTTGAAACTCTACATCAGAATGTCCTGATTTTTTCTGAGTCACTAGATGGGGTGTCCTGCTATCACCCTGGAGTGAGATGAGTCTTTGATACGGGACAGTTTTTGTTTTATTCTCATCTAAAAACAGGGATGATAGCTCATGCAATAGAGATTTCAAAGGTCTTTTATTTTGAAACTGTCCTTCAGAATGTCCTGATTCTCCCTGAGTGACTAGGTGGGGTGTCCTGCTATCACCCTGGAGTTTGATGAGTCTTTGATATTGGACAGTTATTGTTTTATTCTCATCTAAAAACAGGGATGATAGCTCATATATGAGACTTCAAAGGTATTTTATTTTGAAACTGTACACCAGAATGTCCTGATTTGTTCTGAGTGACTAGATGGGGTGTCCTGCTATCACCCTGGAGTGAGATGCGTCTTTGATACTGGACAGTTTTTGTTTTATTCTCATCTAAAAACAGGGATGATAGCTCATACAATAGAGATTTCAAAGGTATTTTATTTTGAAACTCTACATCAGAATGTCCTGATTCTTTCTGAGTGACTAGATGGGGTGTCCTGCTATCACCCTGGAGTGAGATGAGTCTTTGATACTGGACAGTTTTTGTTTTATTCTCATCTAAAAACAGGGATGATAGCTCATACAAGAGAGATTTCAAAGGTATTTTAGTTTGAAACTCTACATCAGAATGTCCTGATTTTTTCTGAGTGACTAGATGGGGTGTCCTGCTATCACCCTGGAGTGAGATGAGTCTTTGATACTGGACAGTTTTTGTTTTATTCTCATCTAAAAATAGGGATGATAGCTCATATATGAGATTTCAAAGGTCTTTTATTTTGAAACTGTACATCAGAATGTCCTGATTTTTTCTGAGTGACTAGATGGGGTGTCCTGCTTTCACCCAGGAGTGAGATGAGTCTTTGATACGGGACAGTTTTTGTTTTATTCTCATCTAAAAACAGGGATGATAGCTCATGCAATAGAGATTTCAAAGGTCTTTTATTTTTAAACTGTCCTTCAGAATGTCCTGATTCTCCCTGAGTGACTAGGTGGGGTGTCCTGCTATCACCCTTGAGTGAGATGAGTCTTTGATACTGGACAGTTTTTGTTTTATTCTCATCTAAACAGAGAGGGATGATAGCTCATATATGAGATTTCAAAGGTCTTTTATTTTGAAACTGTACATCAGAATGTCCTGATTTTTTCTGAGTGACTAGGTGGGGTGTCCTGCTATCACCCTGGAGTTTGATGAGTCTTTGATATTGGACAGTTATTGTTTTATTCTCATCTAAAAACAGGGATGATAGCTCATATATGAGACTTCAAAGGTATTTTATTTTGAAACTGTACACCAGAATGTCCTGATTTTTTCTGAGTGACTAGATGGGGTGTCCTGCTATCACCCTGGAGTGAGATGAGTCTTTGATACGGGACAGTTTTTGTTTTATTCTCATCTAAAAACAGGGATGATAGCTCATGCAATAGAGATTTCAAAGTTCTTTTATTTTGAAACTCTATATCAGAATGTCCTGATTCTCCCTGAGTGACTAGGTGGGGTGTCATGCTATCACCCTGGAGTGAGATGAGTTTTTGATACTGGACAGTTATTGTTTTATTCTCATCTAAAAACAGGGATGATAGCTCATATATGAGATTTCAAAGGTATTTTATTTTGAAACTCTAAATCAGAATGTCCTGATTTTTTCTGAGTGACTAGGTGGGGTGTCCTGATATCACCCTGGAGTGAGATGCGTCTTTGATACTGGACAGTCTTTGTTTTATTCTCATCTAAAAATAGGGATGATAGCTCATACAATAGAGATTTCAAAGGTATTTTATTTTGAAACTGTACATCAGAATGTCCTGATTTTTTCTGAGTGACTAGGTGGCGTGTCCTGCTATCACCCTGGAGTGAGATCAGTCTTTGATACTTGAGAGTTTTTTTTTTATTCTCATCTAAACAGAGAGGGATTATAGCTCATATATGAGATTTCAAAGGTCTTTTATTTTGAAACTGTACACCAGAATGTCCTGATTTGTTCTGAGTGACTAGATGGGGTGTCCTGCTATCACCCTGGAGTGAGATGCGTCTTTGATACTGGACAGTTTTTGTTTTATTCTCATCTAAAAACAGGGATGATAGCTCATACAATAGAGATTTCAAAGGTATTTTATTTTGAAACTCTACATCAGAATGTCCTGATTTTTTCTGAGTGACTAGGTGGGGTGTCCTGCTATCACCCTGGAGTGAGATGAGTCTTTGATACTGGACAGTTTTTGTTTTATTCTCATCTAAAAACAGGGATGATAGCTCATACAATAGAGATTTCAAAGGTATTTTATTTTGAAACTCTACATCAGAATGTCCTGATTTTTTCTGAGTGACTAGGTGGGGTGTCCTGCTATCACCCTGGAGTGAGATGAGTCTTTGATACTGGACAGTTTTTGTTTTATTCTCATCTAAAAACAGGGGTGATAGCTCATACAAGAGAGATTTCAAAGGTATTTTAGTTTGAAACTCTACATCAGAATGTCCTGATTTGTTCTGAGTGACTAGATGGGGTGTCCTGCTATCACCCTGGAGTGAGATGCGTCTTTGATACTGGACAGTTTTTGTTTTATTCTCATCTAAAAACAGGGATGATAGCTCATACAATAGAGATTTCAAAGGTATTTTATTTTGAAACTCTACATCAGAATGTCCTGAGTGACTAGATGGGGTGTCCTGCTATCACCCTGGAGTGAGATGAGTTTTTGATACTGGACAGTTATTGTTTTATTCTCATCTAAAAACAGGGATGATAGCTCATATATGAGATTTCAAAGGTATTTTATTTTGAAACTCTAAATCAGAATGTCCTGATTTTTTCTGAGTGACTAGGTGGGGTGTCCTGCTATCACCCTGGAGTGAGATGCGTCTTTGATACTGGACAGTCTTTGTTTTATTCTCATCTAAAAATAGGGATGATAGCTCATACAATAGAGATTTCAAAGGTATTTTATTTTGAAACTGTACATCAGAATGTCCTGATTTTTTCTGAGTGACTAGGTGGCGTGTCCTGCTATCACCCTGGAGTGAGATCAGTCTTTGATACTTGAGAGTTTTTTTTTTATTCTCATCTAAACAGAGAGGGATTATAGCTCATATATGAGATTTCAAAGGTCTTTTATTTTGAAACTCTACATCAGAATGTCCTGATTCTCCCTGAGTGACTAGGTGGGGTGTCCTGCTATCACCCTGGAGTGAGATGCGTCTTTGATACTGGAAAGTTTTTGTTTTATTCTCATCTAAAAACAGGGATGATAGCTCATATATGAGACTTCAAAGGTATTTTATTTTGAAACTGTACATCAGAATGTCCTGATTTTTTCTGAGTGACTAGGTGGCGTGTCCTGCTATCACCCTGGAGTGAGATCAGTCTTTGATACTTGAGAGTTTTTTTTTTATTCTCATCTAAACAGAGAGGGATTATAGCTCATATATGAGATTTCAAAGGTCTTTTATTTTGAAACTGTACACCAGAATGTCCTGATTTGTTCTGAGTGACTAGATGGGGTGTCCTGCTATCACCCTGGAGTGAGATGCGTCTTTGATACTGGACAGTTTTTGTTTTATTCTCATCTAAAAACAGGGATGATAGCTCATACAATAGAGATTTCAAAGGTATTTTATTTTGAAACTCCACATCAGAATGTCCTGATTTTTTCTGAGTGACTAGGTGGGGTGTCCTGCTATCACCCTGGAGTGAGATGAGTCTTTGATACTGGACAGTTTTTGTTTTATTCTCATCTAAAAACAGGGATGATAGCTCATACAATAGAGATTTCAAAGGTATTTTATTTTGAAACTCTAGATCAGAATGTCCTGATTTTTTCTGAGTGACTAGATGGGGTGTCCTGCTATCACCCTGGAGTGAGATGCGTCTTTGATACTGGACAGTTTTTGTTTTATTCTCATCTAAAAACAGGGATGATAGCTCATACAATAGAGATTTCAAAGGTATTTTATTTTGAAACTCTACATCAGAATGTCTTGATTTTTTCTGAGTGACTAGGTGGGGTGTCCTGCTATCACCCTGGAGTGAGATGAGTCTTTGATACTGGACAGTTTTTGTTTTATTCTCATCTAAAAACAGGGATGATAGCTCATACAAGAGAGATTTCAAAGGTATTTTAGTTTGAAACTCTACATCAGAATGTCCTGATTTTTTCTGAGTGACTAGATGGGGTGTCCTGCTATCACCCTGGAGTGAGATGCGTCTTTGATACTGGACAGTTTTTGTTTTATTCTCATCTAAAAACAGGGATGATAGCTCATACAATAGAGATTTCAAAGGTATTTTATTTTGAAACTCTACATCAGAATGTCCTGATTTTTTCTGAGTGACTAGATGGGGTGTCCTGCTATCACCCTGGAGTGAGATGAGTCTTTGATACGGGACAGTTTTTGTTTTATTCTCATCTAAAAACAGGGATGATAGCTCATGCAATAGAGATTTCAAAGGTCTTTTATTTTGAAACTGTCCTTCAGAATGTCCTGATTCTCCCTGAGTGACTAGGTGGGGTGTCCTGCTATCACCCTTGAGTGAGATGAGTCTTTGATACTGGACAGTTTTTGTTTTATTCTCATCTAAACAGAGAGGGATGATAGCTCATATATGAGATTTCAAAGGTCTTTTATTTTGAAACTGTACATCAGAATGTCCTGATTTTTTATGAGTGACTAGATGGGGTGTCCTGCTATCACCCTGGAGTTTGATGAGTCTTTGATATTGGACAGTTATTGTTTTATTCTCATCTAAAAACAGGGATGATAGCTCATATATGAGACTTCAAAGGTATTTTATTTTGAAACTGTACACCAGAATGTCCTGATTTTTTCTGAGTGACTAGATGGGGTGTCCTGCTATCACCCTGGAGTGAGATGAGTCTTTGATACGGGACAGTTATTGTTTTATTCTCATCTAAAAACAGGGATGATAGCTCATATATGAGATTTCAAAGGTATTTTATTTTGAAACTCTAAATCAGAATGTCCTGATTTTTTCTGAGTGACTAGGTGGGGTGTCCTGCTATCACCCTGGAGTGAGATGCGTCTTTGATACTGGACAGTCTTTGTTTTATTCTCATCTAAAAATAGGGATGATAGCTCATACAATAGAGATTTCAAAGGTATTTTATTTTGAAACTGTACATCAGAATGTCCTGATTTTTTCTGAGTGACTAGGTGGCGTGTCCTGCTATCACCCTGGAGTGAGATCAGTCTTTGATACTTGAGAGTTTTTTTTTTATTCTCATCTAAACAGAGAGGGATTATAGCTCATATATGAGATTTCAAAGGTCTTTTATTTTGAAACTCTACATCAGAATGTCCTGATTCTCCCTGAGTGACTAGGTGGGGTGTCCTGCTATCACCCTGGAGTGAGATGCGTCTTTGATACTGGAAAGTTTTTGTTTTATTCTCATCTAAAAACAGGGATGATAGCTCATACAATAGAGATTTCAAAGGTATTTTATTTTGAAACTCTACATCAGAATGTCCTGATTTTTTCTGAGTCATTAGATGGGGTGTCCTGCTATCACCCTGGAGTGAGATGAGTCTTTGATACGGGACAGTTTTTGTTTTATTCTCATCTAAAAACAGGGATGATAGCTCATGCAATAGAGATTTCAAAGGTCTTTTATTTTGAAACTGTCCTTCAGAATGTCCTGATTCTCCCTGAGTGACTAGGTGGGGTGTCCTGCTATCACCCTGGAGTGAGATGAGTCTTTGATACTGGACAGTTTTTGTTTTATTCTCATCTAAACAGAGAGGGATTATAGCTCATATATGAGATTTCAAAGGTCTTTTATTTTGAAACTCTACATCAGAATGTCCTGATTCTCCCTGACTGACTAGGTGGGGTGTCCTGCTATCACCCTGGAGTGAGATGCGTCTTTGATACTGGAAAGTTGTTGTTTTATTCTCATCTAAAAACAGGGATGATAGCTCATACAATAGAGATTTCAAAGGTATTTTATTTTGAAACTCTAGATCAGAATGTCCTGATTTTTTCTGAGTGACTAGATGGGGTGTCCTGCTATCACCCTGGAGTGAGATGCGTCTTTGATACTGGACAGTTTTTGTTTTATTCTCATCTAAAAACAGGGATGATAGCTCATACAATAGAGATTTCAAAGGTATTTTATTTTGAAACTCTACATCAGAATGTCCTGATTTTTTCTGAGTGACTAGGTGGGGTGTCCTGCTATCACCCTGGAGTGAGATGAGTCTTTGATACTGGACAGTTTATGTTTTATTCTCATCTAAAAACAGGGATGATAGCTCATACAAGAGAGATTTCAAAGGTATTTTAGTTTGAAACTCTACATCAGAATGTCCTGATTTTTTCTGAGTGACTAGATGGGGTGTCCTGCTATCACCCTGGAGTGAGATGAGTCTTTGATACTGGACAGTTTTTGTTTTATTCTCATCTAAAAATAGGGATGATAGCTCATATATGAGATTTCAAAGGTCTTTTATTTTGAAACTGTACATCAGAATGTCCTGATTTTTTCTGAGTGACTAGATGGGGTGTCCTGCTTTCACCCAGGAGTGAGATGAGTCTTTGATACGGGACAGTTTTTGTTTTATTCTCATCTAAAAACAGGGATGATAGCTCATGCAATAGAGATTTCAAAGGTCTTTTATTTTTAAACTGTCCTTCAGAATGTCCTGATTCTCCCTGAGTGACTAGGTGGGGTGTCCTGCTATCACCCTTGAGTGAGATGAGTCTTTGATACTGGACAGTTTTTGTTTTATTCTCATCTAAACAGAGAGGGATGATAGCTCATATATGAGATTTCAAAGGTCTTTTATTTTGAAACTGTACATCAGAATGTCCTGATTTTTTCTGAGTGACTAGGTGGGGTGTCCTGCTATCACCCTGGAGTTTGATGAGTCTTTGATATTGGACAGTTATTGTTTTATTCTCATCTAAAAACAGGGATGATAGCTCATATATGAGACTTCAAAGGTATTTTATTTTGAAACTGTACACCAGAATGTCCTGATTTTTTCTGAGTGACTAGATGGGGTGTCCTGCTATCACCCTGGAGTGAGATGAGTCTTTGATACGGGACAGTTTTTGTTTTATTCTCATCTAAAAACAGGGATGATAGCTCATGCAATAGAGATTTCAAAGTTCTTTTATTTTGAAACTCTATATCAGAATGTCCTGATTCTCCCTGAGTGACTAGGTGGGGTGTCATGCTATCACCCTGGAGTGAGATGAGTTTTTGATACTGGACAGTTATTGTTTTATTCTCATCTAAAAACAGGGATGATAGCTCATATATGAGATTTCAAAGGTATTTTATTTTGAAACTCTAAATCAGAATGTCCTGATTTTTTCTGAGTGACTAGGTGGGGTGTCCTGATATCACCCTGGAGTGAGATGCGTCTTTGATACTGGACAGTCTTTGTTTTATTCTCATCTAAAAATAGGGATGATAGCTCATACAATAGAGATTTCAAAGGTATTTTATTTTGAAACTGTACATCAGAATGTCCTGATTTTTTCTGAGTGACTAGGTGGCGTGTCCTGCTATCACCCTGGAGTGAGATCAGTCTTTGATACTTGAGAGTTTTTTTTTTATTCTCATCTAAACAGAGAGGGATTATAGCTCATATATGAGATTTCAAAGGTCTTTTATTTTGAAACTGTACACCAGAATGTCCTGATTTGTTCTGAGTGACTAGATGGGGTGTCCTGCTATCACCCTGGAGTGAGATGCGTCTTTGATACTGGACAGTTTTTGTTTTATTCTCATCTAAAAACAGGGATGATAGCTCATACAATAGAGATTTCAAAGGTATTTTATTTTGAAACTCTACATCAGAATGTCCTGATTTTTTCTGAGTGACTAGGTGGGGTGTCCTGCTATCACCCTGGAGTGAGATGAGTCTTTGATACTGGACAGTTTTTGTTTTATTCTCATCTAAAAACAGGGATGATAGCTCATACAATAGAGATTTCAAAGGTATTTTATTTTGAAACTCTACATCAGAATGTCCTGATTTTTTCTGAGTGACTAGGTGGGGTGTCCTGCTATCACCCTGGAGTGAGATGAGTCTTTGATACTGGACAGTTTTTGTTTTATTCTCATCTAAAAACAGGGGTGATAGCTCATACAAGAGAGATTTCAAAGGTATTTTAGTTTGAAACTCTACATCAGAATGTCCTGATTTGTTCTGAGTGACTAGATGGGGTGTCCTGCTATCACCCTGGAGTGAGATGCGTCTTTGATACTGGACAGTTTTTGTTTTATTCTCATCTAAAAACAGGGATGATAGCTCATACAATAGAGATTTCAAAGGTATTTTATTTTGAAACTCTACATCAGAATGTCCTGAGTGACTAGATGGGGTGTCCTGCTATCACCCTGGAGTGAGATGAGTTTTTGATACTGGACAGTTATTGTTTTATTCTCATCTAAAAACAGGGATGATAGCTCATATATGAGATTTCAAAGGTATTTTATTTTGAAACTCTAAATCAGAATGTCCTGATTTTTTCTGAGTGACTAGGTGGGGTGTCCTGCTATCACCCTGGAGTGAGATGCGTCTTTGATACTGGACAGTCTTTGTTTTATTCTCATCTAAAAATAGGGATGATAGCTCATACAATAGAGATTTCAAAGGTATTTTATTTTGAAACTGTACATCAGAATGTCCTGATTTTTTCTGAGTGACTAGGTGGCGTGTCCTGCTATCACCCTGGAGTGAGATCAGTCTTTGATACTTGAGAGTTTTTTTTTTATTCTCATCTAAACAGAGAGGGATTATAGCTCATATATGAGATTTCAAAGGTCTTTTATTTTGAAACTCTACATCAGAATGTCCTGATTCTCCCTGAGTGACTAGGTGGGGTGTCCTGCTATCACCCTGGAGTGAGATGCGTCTTTGATACTGGAAAGTTTTTGTTTTATTCTCATCTAAAAACAGGGATGATAGCTCATATATGAGACTTCAAAGGTATTTTATTTTGAAACTGTACATCAGAATGTCCTGATTTTTTCTGAGTGACTAGGTGGCGTGTCCTGCTATCACCCTGGAGTGAGATCAGTCTTTGATACTTGAGAGTTTTTTTTTTATTCTCATCTAAACAGAGAGGGATTATAGCTCATATATGAGATTTCAAAGGTCTTTTATTTTGAAACTGTACACCAGAATGTCCTGATTTGTTCTGAGTGACTAGATGGGGTGTCCTGCTATCACCCTGGAGTGAGATGCGTCTTTGATACTGGACAGTTTTTGTTTTATTCTCATCTAAAAACAGGGATGATAGCTCATACAATAGAGATTTCAAAGGTATTTTATTTTGAAACTCTACATCAGAATGTCCTGATTTTTTCTGAGTGACTAGGTGGGGTGTCCTGCTATCACCCTGGAGTGAGATGAGTCTTTGATACTGGACAGTTTTTGTTTTATTCTCATCTAAAAACAGGGATGATAGCTCATACAATAGAGATTTCAAAGGTATTTTATTTTGAAACTCTAGATCAGAATGTCCTGATTTTTTCTGAGTGACTAGATGGGGTGTCCTGCTATCACCCTGGAGTGAGATGCGTCTTTGATACTGGACAGTTTTTGTTTTATTCTCATCTAAAAACAGGGATGATAGCTCATACAATAGAGATTTCAAAGGTATTTTATTTTGAAACTCTACATCAGAATGTCTTGATTTTTTCTGAGTGACTAGGTGGGGTGTCCTGCTATCACCCTGGAGTGAGATGAGTCTTTGATACTGGACAGTTTTTGTTTTATTCTCATCTAAAAACAGGGATGATAGCTCATACAAGAGAGATTTCAAAGGTATTTTAGTTTGAAACTCTACATCAGAATGTCCTGATTTTTTCTGAGTGACTAGATGGGGTGTCCTGCTATCACCCTGGAGTGAGATGCGTCTTTGATACTGGACAGTTTTTGTTTTATTCTCATCTAAAAACAGGGATGATAGCTCATACAATAGAGATTTCAAAGGTATTTTATTTTGAAACTCTACATCAGAATGTCCTGATTTTTTCTGAGTGACTAGATGGGGTGTCCTGCTATCACCCTGGAGTGAGATGAGTCTTTGATACGGGACAGTTTTTGTTTTATTCTCATCTAAAAACAGGGATGATAGCTCATGCAATAGAGATTTCAAAGGTCTTTTATTTTGAAACTGTCCTTCAGAATGTCCTGATTCTCCCTGAGTGACTAGGTGGGGTGTCCTGCTATCACCCTTGAGTGAGATGAGTCTTTGATACTGGACAGTTTTTGTTTTATTCTCATCTAAACAGAGAGGGATGATAGCTCATATATGAGATTTCAAAGGTCTTTTATTTTGAAACTGTACATCAGAATGTCCTGATTTTTTCTGAGTGACTAGATGGGGTGTCCTGCTATCACCCTGGAGTTTGATGAGTCTTTGATATTGGACAGTTATTGTTTTATTCTCATCTAAAAACAGGGATGATAGCTCATATATGAGACTTCAAAGGTATTTTATTTTGAAACTGTACACCAGAATGTCCTGATTTTTTCTGAGTGACTAGATGGGGTGTCCTGCTATCACCCTGGAGTGAGATGAGTCTTTGATACGGGACAGTTATTGTTTTATTCTCATCTAAAAACAGGGATGATAGCTCATATATGAGATTTCAAAGGTATTTTATTTTGAAACTCTAAATCAGAATGTCCTGATTTTTTCTGAGTGACTAGGTGGGGTGTCCTGCTATCACCCTGGAGTGAGATGCGTCTTTGATACTGGACAGTCTTTGTTTTATTCTCATCTAAAAATAGGGATGATAGCTCATACAATAGAGATTTCAAAGGTATTTTATTTTGAAACTGTACATCAGAATGTCCTGATTTTTTCTGAGTGACTAGGTGGCGTGTCCTGCTATCACCCTGGAGTGAGATCAGTCTTTGATACTTGAGAGTTTTTTTTTTATTCTCATCTAAACAGAGAGGGATTATAGCTCATATATGAGATTTCAAAGGTCTTTTATTTTGAAACTCTACATCAGAATGTCCTGATTCTCCCTGAGTGACTAGGTGGGGTGTCCTGCTATCACCCTGGAGTGAGATGCGTCTTTGATACTGGAAAGTTTTTGTTTTATTCTCATCTAAAAACAGGGATGATAGCTCATACAATAGAGATTTCAAAGGTATTTTATTTTGAAACTCTACATCAGAATGTCCTGATTTTTTCTGAGTCATTAGATGGGGTGTCCTGCTATCACCCTGGAGTGAGATGAGTCTTTGATACGGGACAGTTTTTGTTTTATTCTCATCTAAAAACAGGGATGATAGCTCATGCAATAGAGATTTCAAAGGTCTTTTATTTTGAAACTGTCCTTCAGAATGTCCTGATTCTCCCTGAGTGACTAGGTGGGGTGTCCTGCTATCACCCTGGAGTGAGATGAGTCTTTGATACTGGACAGTTTTTGTTTTATTCTCATCTAAACAGAGAGGGATGATAGCTCATATATGAGATTTCAAAGGTATTTTATTTTGAAACTGTACATCAGAATGTCCTGATTTTTTCTGAGTGACTAGGTGGGGTGTCCTGCTATCACCCTGGAGTTTGATGAGTCTTTGATATTGGACAGTTATTGTTTTATTCTCATCTAAAAACAGGGATGATAGCTCATATATGAGACTTCAAAGGTATTTTATTTTGAAACTGTACACCAGAATGTCCTGATTTGTTCTGAGTGACTAGATGGGGTGTCCTGCTATCACCCTGGAGTGAGATGCGTCTTTGATACTGGACAGTTTTTGTTTTATTCTCATCTAAAAACAGGGATGATAGCTCATACAATAGAGATTTCAAAGGTATTTTATTTTGAAACTCTACATCAGAATGTCCTGATTTTTTCTGAGTGACTAGGTGGGGTGTCCTGCTATCACCCTGGAGTGAGATGAGTCTTTGATACTGGACAGTTTTTGTTTTATTCTCATCTAAAAACAGGGATGATAGCTCATACAAGAGAGATTTCAAAGGTATTTTAGTTTGAAACTCTACATCAGAATGTCCTGATTTTTTCTGAGTGACTAGATGGGGTGTCCTGCTATCACCCTGGAGTGAGATGCGTCTTTGATACTGGACAGTTTTTGTTTTATTCTCATCTAAAAACAGGGATGATAGCTCATACAATAGAGATTTCAAAGGTATTTTATTTTGAAACTCTACATCAGAATGTCCTGATTTTTTCTGAGTGACTAGATGGGGTGTCCTGCTATCACCCTGGAGTGAGATGAGTCTTTGATACGGGACAGTTTTTGTTTTATTCTCATCTAAAAACAGGGATGATAGCTCATGCAATAGAGATTTCAAAGGTCTTTTATTTTGAAACTGTCCTTCAGAATGTCCTGATTCTCCCTGAGTGACTAGGTGGGGTGTCCTGCTATCACCCTTGAGTGAGATGAGTCTTTGATACTGGACAGTTTTTGTTTTATTCTCATCTAAACAGAGAGGGATGATAGCTCATATATGAGATTTCAAAGGTCTTTTATTTTGAAACTGTACATCAGAATGTCCTGATTTTTTCTGAGTGACTAGATGGGGTGTCCTGCTATCACCCTGGAGTGAGATGAGTCTTTGATACGGGACAGTTTTTGTTTTATTCTCATCTAAAAACAGGGATGATAGCTCATGCAATAGAGATTTCAAAGTTCTTTTATTTTGAAACTCTATATCAGAATGTCCTGATTCTCCCTGAGTGACTAGGTGGGGTGTCATGCTATCACCCTGGAGTGAGATGAGTTTTTGATACTGGACAGTTATTCTCATCTAAAAACAGGGATGATAGCTCATATATGAGATTTCAAAGGTATTTTATTTTGAAACTCTAAATCAGAATGTCCTGATTTTTTCTGAGTGACTATGTGGCGTGTCCTGCTATCACCCTGGAGTGAGATCAGTCTTTGATACTTGAGAGTTTTTATTTTATTCTCATCTAAACAGAGAGGGATTATAGCTCATATATGAGATTTCAAAGGTCTTTTATTTTGAAACTCTACATCAGAATGTCCTGATTCTCCCTGAGTGACTAGGTGGGGTGTCCTGCTATCACCCTGGAGTGAGATGCGTCTTTGATACTGGACAGTTTTTGTTTTATTCTCATCTAAATACAGGGATGATAGCTAATACAATAGAGATTTCAAAAATATTTTATTTTGAAACTCTACATCAGAATGTCCTGATTTTTTCTGAGTGACTAGATGGGGTGTCCTGCTATCACCCTGGAGTGAGATCAGTCTTTGATACTTGAGAGTTTTTGTTTTATTCTCATCTAAACAGAGAGGGATTATAGCTCATATATGAGATTTCAAAGGTCTTTTATTTTGAAACTCTACATCAGAGTGTCCTGATTCTCCCTGAGTGACTCGGTGGGGTGTCCTGCTATCACCCTGGAGTGAGATGAGTCTTTGATATTGGACAGTTATTGTTTTATTCTCATCTAAAAACAGGGATGATAGCTCATATATGAGACTTCAAAGGTATTTTATTTTGAAACTGTACATCAGAATGTCCTGATTTTTTCTGAGTGACTAGGTGGGGTGTCCTGTTATCACCCTGGAGTTTGATGAGTCTTTGATATTGGACAGTTATTGTTTTATTCTCATCTAAAAACAGGGATGATAGCTCATATATGAGACTTCAAAGGTATTTTATTTTGAAACTGTACATCAGAATGTCCTGATTTTTTCTGAGTGACTAGACGGGGTGTCCTGCTATCACCATGGAATTAGATGAGTCTTTGATACTGGACAGTTTTTGTTTTATTCTCATCTAAAAACAGGGATGATAGCTCATACAATAGAGATTTCAAAGGTATTTTATTTTGAAACTCTACATCAGAATGTCCTGATTTTTTCTGAGTGACTAGATGGGGTGTCCTGCTATCACCCTGGAGTGAGATGAGTCTTTGATACTGGACAGTTTTTGTTTTATTCTCATCTAAAAACAGGGATGATAGCTCATGCAATAGAGATTTCAAAGGTCTTTTATTTTGAAACTGTACATCAGAATGTCCTGATTCTCCCTGAGTGACTAGGTGAGTAGTACTGCTATCACCCTGGAGTGAGATCAGTCTTTGATACTTGAGAGTTTTTGTTTTATTCTCATCTAAACAGAGAGGGATTATAGCTCATATATGAGATTTCAAAGGTCTTTTATTTTGTAACTCTACATCAGAATGTCCTGATTCTCCCTGAGTGACTAGGTGGGATGTCCTGCTATCACCCTGGAGTGAGATGCGTCTTTGATATTGGACAGTTTTTGTTTTATTCTCATCTAAAAACAGGGATGATAGCTCATGCAATAGAGATTTCAAAGGTCTTTTATTTTGAAACTCTATATCAGAAAGTCCTGATTCTCCCTGTATGACTAGGTGGGGTGTCATGTTATCACCCTGAAGGGAAATGAGTATTTGATACTGGACAGTGTTTGTTTTATTCTCTTCTAAAAAATGGGATGATAGCTCATATATGAGAATTCAAAGGTATTTTATTTTGAAACTCTAGATCAGAATGTCCTGATTTTTTCTGAGTGACTAGATGGGGTGTCCTGCTATCACCCTGGAGTGAGATGAGTCTTTGATACTGGACAGTGTTTGTTTTATTCTCATCTAAAAACAGGGATGATAGCTCATGCAATAGAGATTTCAAAGGTCTTTTATTTTGAAACTGTACATCAGAATGTCCTGATTCTCCCTGAGTGACTAGGTGGGGTTTCCTGCTATCACCCTGGAGTGAGATGAGTTTTTGATATTGGACAGTATTTGTTTTATTCTCATCTAAAAACAGGGATGATAGCTCATATATGAGACTTCAAAGGTATTTTATTTTGAAACTCTACATCAGAATGTCCTGATTCTTCCTGAGTGACTAGGTGGGGTTTCATGCTATCACCCTGGAGTGAGATCAGTCTTTGATACTTGAGAGTTTTTGTTTTATTCTCATCTAAACAGAGAGGGATTATAGCTCATATATGAGATTTCAAAGGTCTGTTATTTTGAAACTCTACATCATAATGTCCTGATTCTCCCTGAGTGACTAGGTGGGGTGTCCTGCTATCACCCTGGAGTGAGATGCGTCTTTGATACTGGACAGTGTTTGTTTTATTCCCATCTAAAAACAGGGATGATAGCTCATATATGAGATTTCAAAGGTATTTTATTTTGAAACTCTAAATCAGAATGTCCCGATTTTTTCTGAGTAACTAGGTGGCGTGTCTTGCTATCACCCTGGAGTGAGATGCGTCTTTGATACTGGACAGTCTTTGTTTTATTCTCATCTAAAAATAGGGATGATAGCTCATACAATAGAGATTTCAAAGGTATTTTATTTTGAAACTCTACATCAGAATGTCCTGATTTTTTCTGAGTGACTAGGTGGGGTGTCCTGCTATCACCATGGAGTGAGATGAGTCTTTGATAATGGACAGTTTTTGTTTTATTCTCATATAAAAACAGGGATGATAGCTCATGCAATAGAGATTTCAAAGGTATTTTATTTTGAAACTGTACATCAGAATGTCCTGATTTTTTCTGAGTGACTAGATGGGGTGTCCTGCTATCACCCTGCAGTGAGATGAGTCTTTGATATTGGACAGTTTTTGTTTTATTCTCATCTAAAAACAGGGATGATAGCTCATGCAATAGAGATTTCAAAGGTCTTTTATTTTGAAACTCTACATCAGAAAGTCCTGATTCTCCCTGAGTTACTAGGTGGGGTGTCCTGTTATCACCCTGAAGGGAAATGAGTATTTGATACTGGACAGTGTTTGTTTTATTCGTATCTAAATACAGAGGGATGATAGCTCATATATGAGATTTCAAAGGTATTTTATTTTGAAATTCTACATCAGAATGTCCTGATTCTCCCTGAGTGACTAGATGGGTGTCCTGCTATCACCATGGAGTGAGATGAGTCTTTGATAATGGACAGTTTTTGTTTTATTCTCATCTAAAAACAGGGATGATAGCTCATACAATAGAGATTTCAAAGGTATTTTATTTTGAAACTCTACATCAGAATGTCCTGATTCTCCCTGAGTGACTAGGTGGGGTGTCCTGCTATCACCCTGGAGTGAGATGAGTCTTTGATATTGGACAGTATTTGTTTTATTCTCATCTAAAAACAGGGATGATAGCTCATGCAATAGAGATTTCAAAGGTCTTTTATTTTGAAACTCTACATCAGAATGTCCTGATTTTTTCTGAGTGACTAGATGGGGTGTCCTGCTATCACCCTGGAGTGAGATGAGTCTTTGATACTGGAGAGTTTTTGTTTTATTCTCATCTAAACAGAGAGGGATGATAGCTCATATATGAGATTTCAAAGGTCTTTTATTTTGAAATTCTACATCAGAATGTCCTGATTTTTTCTGAGTGACTAGATGGGGTGTCCTGCTATCACCATGGAGTTAGATGAGTCTTTGATACTGGACAGTGTTTGTTTTATTCTCATCTAAAAATAGGGATGATAGCTCATACAATAGAGATTTCAAAGGTATTTTATTTTGAAACTCTACATCAGAATGTCCTGATTTTTTCTGAGTGACTAGGTGGGGTGTCCTGCTATCACCCTGGAGTTTGATGAGTCTTTGATATTGGACAGTTATTGTTTTATTCTCATCTAAAAACAGGGATGATAGCTCATATATGAGACTTCAAAGGTATTTTATTTTGAAACTCTACATCAGAATGTCCTGATTTTTTCTGAGTGACTAGATGGGGTGTCCTGCTATCACCCTGGAGTGAGATGCGTCTTTGATACTGGACAGTTTTTGTTTTATTCTCATCTAAAAACAGGGATGATAGCTCATACAATAGAGATTTCAAAGGTATTTTATTTTGAAACTCTACATCAGAATGTCCTGATTTTTTCTGAGTGACTAGGTGGGGTGTCCTGCTATCACCCTGGAGTGAGATGAGTCTTTGATACTGGACAGTTTTTGTTTTATTCTCATCTAAAAACAGGGATGATAGCTCATACAAGAGAGATTTCAAAGGTATTTTAGTTTGAAACTCTACATCAGAATGTCCTGATTTTTTCTGAGTGACTAGATGGGGTGTCCTGCTATCACCCTGGAGTGAGATGAGTCTTTGATACTGGACAGTTTTTGTTTTATTCTCATCTAAAAATAGGGATGATAGCTCATATATGAGATTTCAAAGGTCTTTTATTTTGAAACTGTACATCAGAATGTCCTGATTTTTTCTGAGTGACTAGATGGGGTGTCCTGCTTTCACCCTGGAGTGAGATGAGTCTTTGATACTGGACAGTTTTTGTTTTATTCTCATCTAAAAATAGGGATGATAGCTCATATATGAGATTTCAAAGGTCTTTTATTTTGAAACTGTACATCAGAATGTCCTGATTTTTTCTGAGTGACTAGGTGGGGTGTCCTGCTATCACCCTGGAGTTTGATGAGTCTTTGATATTGGACAGTTATTGTTTTATTCTCATCTAAAAACAGGGATGATAGCTCATATATGAGACTTCAAAGGTATTTTATTTTGAAACTGTACACCAGAATGTCCTGATTTTTTCTGAGTGACTAGATGGGGTGTCCTGCAATCACCCTGGAGTGAGATGCGTCTTTGATACTGGACAGTATTTGTTTTATTCTCATCTAAAAACAGGGATGATAGCTCATGCAATAGAGATTTCAAAGGTATTTTATTTTGAAACTGTACTTCAGAATGTCCTGATTCTCCCTGAGTGACTAGGTGGGGTGTCCTGCTATCACCCTGGAGTGAGATGAGTCTTTGATACTGGACAGTTTTTGTTTTATTCTCATCTAAAAACAGGGATGATAGCTCATACAAGAGAGATTTCAAAGGTATTTTATTTTGAAACTCTACATCAGAATGTCCTGATTTTTTCTGAGTGACTAGATGGGGTGTCCTGCTATCACCCTGGAGTGAGATGAGTCTTTGATACGGGACAGTTTTTGTTTTATTCTCATCTAAAAACAGGGATGATAGCTCATGCAATAGAGATTTCAAAGGTCTTTTATTTTTAGACTGTACTTCAGAATGTCCTGATTCTCCCTGAGTGACTAGGTGGGGTGTCCTGCTATCACCCTGGAGTGAGATGAGTCTTTGATACTGGACAGTTTTTGTTTTATTCTCATCTAAAAACAGGGATGATAGCTCATACAATAGAGATTTCAAAGGTATTTTATTTTGAAACTCTACATCAGAATGTCCTGATTTTTTACTGAGTGACTAGATGGGGTGTCCTGCTATCACCCTGGAGTGAGATGAGTCTTTGATACGGGACAGTTTTAGTTTTATTCTCATCTAAAAACAGGGATGATAGCTCATGCAATAGAGATTTCAAAGGTCTTTTATTTTGAAACTGTCCTTCAGAATGTCCTGATTCTCCCTGAGTGACTAGGTGGGGTGTCCTGCTATCACCCTGAAGTAAGATGAGTCTTTGATACTGGACAGTTTTTGTTTTATTCTCATCTAAAAATAGGGATGATAGCTCATATATGAGATTTCAAAGGTCTTTTATTTTGAAACTGTACATCAGAATGTCCTGATTTTTTCTGAGTGACTAGGTGGGGTGTCCTGCTATCACCCTGGAGTTTGATGAGTCTTTGATATTGGACAGTTATTGTTTTATTCTCATCTAAAAACAGGGATGATAGCTCATATATGAGACTTCAAAGGTATTTTATTTTGAAACTGTAAACCAGAATGTCCTGATTTTTTCTGAGTGACTAGATGGGGTGTCCTGCTTTCACCCTGGAGTGAGATGAGTCGTTGATACGGGACAGTCTTTGTTTTATTCTCATCTAAAAATAGGGATGATAGCTCATACAATAGAGATTTCAAAGGTATTTTATTTTGAAACTCTATATCAGAATGTCCAATTTTTTCTGAGTGACTAGATGGGGTGTCCTGCTATCACCCTGGAGTGAGATGCGTCTTTGATACTGGACAGTTTTTGTTTTATTCTCATCTAAAAACAGGGATGATAGCTCATACAATAGAGATTTCAAAGGTATTTTATTTTGAAACTCTACATCAGAATGTCCTGATTTTTTCTGAGTGACTAGATGGGGTGTCCTGCTATCAACCTGGAGTGAGATGAGTCTTTGATACTGGACAGTTTTTGTTTTATTCTCATCTAAAAACAGGGATGATAGCTCATGCAATAGAGATTTCAAAGGTCTTTTATTTTGAAACTGTACATTAGAATGTCCTGATGTTTTCTGAGTGACTAGGTGGGGTGTCCTGCTATCACCCTGGAGTGAGATGAGTCTTTGATACTGGACAGTTTTTGTTATATTCTCATCTAAAAACAGGGATGATAGCTCATACAAGAGAGATTTCAAAGGTATTTTATTTTGAAACTCTACATCAGAATGTCCTGATTTTTTCTGAGTGACTAGATGGGGTGTCCTGCTATCACCCTGGAGTGAGATGCGTCTTTGATACTGGACAGTTTTTGTTTTATTCTCATCTAAAAACAGGGATGATAGCTCATACAATAGAGATTTCAAAGGTATTTCATTTTGAAACTCTACATCAGAATGTCCTGATTTTTTCTGAGTGACTAGATGGGGTGTCCTGCTATCACCCTGGAGTGAGATGAGTCTTTGATACTGGACAGTTTTTGTTTTATTCTCATCTAAAAACAGGGATGATAGCTCATATATGAGACTTCAAAGGTATTTTATTTTGAAACTGTACACCAGAATGTCCTGATTTTTTCTGAGTGACTAGATGGGGTGTCCTGCTATCACCCTGGAGTGAGATGAGTCTTTGATACGGGACAGTCTTTGTTTTATTCTCATCTAAAAACAGGGATGATAGCTCATGCAATAGAGATTTCAAAGGTCTTTTATTTTGAAACTGTACTTCAGAATGTCCTGATTCTCCCTGAGTGACTAGGTGGGGTGTCCTGCTATCACCCTGGAGTGAGATGAGTCTTTGATACTGGACAGTTTTTGTTTTATTCTCATCTAAAAACAGGGATGATAGCTCATACAAGAGAGATTTCAAAGGTATTTTATTTTGAAACTCTACATCAGAATGTCCTGATTCTCCCTGAGTGACTAGGTGGGGTGTCCTGCTATCACCCTGGAGTGAGATGAGTCTTTGATACTGGACAGTTTTTGTTTTATTCTCATCTAAAAATAGGGATGATAGCTCATATATGAGATTTCAAAGGTCTTTTATTTTGAAACTGTACATCAGAATGTCCTGATTTTTTCTGAGTGACTAGGTGGGGTGTCCTGCTATCACCCTGGAGTTTGATGAGTCTTTGATATTGGACAGTTATTGTTTTATTCTCATCTAAAAACAGGGATGATAGCTCATATATGAGACTTCAAAGGTATTTTATTTTGAAACTGTACACCAGAATGTCCTGATTTTCCCTGAGTGACTAGGTGGGGTGTCCTGCTATCACCCTGGAGTGAGATGAGTCTTTGATACTGGACAGTTTTTGTTTTATTCTCATCTAAAAACAGGGATGATAGCTCATGCAATAGAGATTGCAAAGGTCTTTTATTTTTAGACTGTACTTCAGAATGTCCTGATTCTCCCTGAGTGACTAGGTGGGGTGTCCTGCTATCACCCTGGAGTGAGATGAGTCTTTGATACTGGACAGTCTTTGTTTTATTCTCATCTAAAAACAGGGATGATAGCTCATACAAGAGAGATTTCAAAGGTCTTTTATTTTGAAACTGTACATTAGAATGTCCTGATGTTTTCTGAGTGACTAGGTGGGGTGTCCTGCTATCACCCTGGAGTGAGATGAGTCTTTGATACTGGACAGTTTTTGTTATATTCTCATCTAAAAACAGGGATGATAGCTCATACAAGAGAGATTTCAAAGGTATTTTATTTTGAAACTCTACATCAGAATGTCCTGATTTTTTCTGAGTGACTAGATGGGGTGTCCTGCTATCACCCTGGAGTGAGATGCGTCTTTGATACTGGACAGTTTTTGTTTTATTCTCATCTAAAAACAGGGATGATAGCTCATACAATAGAGATTTCAAAGGTATTTCATTTTGAAACTCTACATCAGAATGTCCTGATTTTTTCTGAGTGACTAGATGGGGTGTCCTGCTATCACCCTGGAGTGAGATGAGTCTTTGATAATGGACAGTTTTTGTTTTATTCTCATCTAAAAATAGGGATGATAGCTCATATATGAGATTTCAAAGGTCTTTTATTTTGAAACTGTACATCAGAATGTCCTGATTTTTTCTGAGTGACTAGGTGGGGTGTCCTGCTATCACCCTGGAGTTTGATGAGTCTTTGATATTGGACAGTTATTGTTTTATTCTCATCTAAAAACAGGGATGATAGCTCATATATGAGACTTCAAAGGTATTTTATTTTGAAACTGTACACCAGAATGTCCTGATTTTTTCTGAGTGACTAGATGGGGTGTCCTGCTTTCACCCTGGAGTGAGATGAGTCTTTGATACTGGACAGTCTTTGTTTTATTCTCATCTAAAAATAGGGATGATAGCTCATACAATAGAGATTTCAAAGGTATTTTATTTTGAAACTCTACATCAGAATGTCCTGATGTTTTCTGAGTGACTAGGTGGGGTGTCCTGCTATCACCCTGGAGTGAGATGAGTCTTTGATACTGGACAGTTTTTGTTTTATTCTCATCTAAAAACAGGGATGATAGCTCATACAAGAGAGATTTCAAAGGTATTTTATTTTGAAACTGTACATCAGAATGTCCTGATTTTTTCTGAGTGACTAGGTGGGGTGTCCTGCTTTCACCCTGGAGTGAGATGAGTCTTTAATACTGGACAGTCTTTGTTTTATTCTCATCTAAAAATAGGGATGATAGCTCATACAATAGAGATTTCAAAGGTATTTTATTTTGAAACTCTACATCAGAATGTCCTGATTTTTTCTGAGTGACTAGATGGGGTGTCGTGCTATCACCCTGGAGTGAGATGCGTCTTTGATACTCGACAGTTTTTGTTTTATTCTCATCTAAAAACAGGGATGATAGCTCATGCAATAGAGATTTCAAAGGTCTTTTATTTTGAAACTGTACATTAGAATGTCCTGATGTTTTCTGAGTGAATAGGTGGGGTGTCCTGCTATCACCCTGGAGTGAGATGAGTCTTTGATACTGGACAGTTTTTGTTTTATTCTCATCTAAAAACAGGGATGATAGCTCATACAAGAGAGATTTCAAAGGTATTTTATTTTGAAACTCTACATCAGAATGTCCTGATTTTTTCTGAGTGACTAGATGGGGTGTCCTGCTTTCACCCTGGAGTGAGATGAGTCTTTGATACGGGACAGTCTTTGTTTTATTATCATCTAAATATTGGGATGATAGCTCATACAATAGAGATTTCAAAGGTATTTTATTTTGAAACTCTACATCAGAATGTCCTGATTTTTTCTGAGTGACTAGATGGGGTGTCCTGCTATCACCCTGGAGTGAGATGAGTCTTTGATACTGGACAGTTTTTGTTTTATTCTCATCTAAAAACAGGGATGATAGCTCATATATGAGACTTCAAAGGTATTTTATTTTGAAACTGTACACCAGAATGTCCTGATTTTTTCTGAGTGACTAGATGGGGTGTCCTGCTATCACCCTGGAGTGAGATGAGTCTTTGATACGGGACAGTCTTTGTTTTATTCTCATCTAAAAACAGGGATGATAGCTCATGCAATAGAGATTTCAAAGGTCTTTTATTTTGAAACTGTACTTCAGAATGTCCTGATTCTCCCTGAGTGACTAGGTGGGGTGTCCTGCTATCACCCTGGAGTGAGATGAGTCTTTGATACTGGACAGTTTTTGTTTTATTCTCATCTAAAAACAGGGATGATAGCTCATACAAGAGAGATTTCAAAGGTATTTTATTTTGAAACTCTACATCAGAATGTCCTGATTCTCCCTGAGTGACTAGGTGGGGTGTCCTGCTATCACCCTGGAGTGAGATGAGTCTTTGATACTGGACAGTTTTTGTTTTATTCTCATCTAAAAATAGGGATGATAGCTCATATATGAGATTTCAAAGGTCTTTTATTTTGAAACTGTACATCAGAATGTCCTGATTTTTTCTGAGTGACTAGGTGGGGTGTCCTGCTATCACCCTGGAGTTTGATGAGTCTTTGATATTGGACAGTTATTGTTTTATTCTCATCTAAAAACAGGGATGATAGCTCATATATGAGACTTCAAAGGTATTTTATTTTGAAACTGTACACCAGAATGTCCTGATTTTCCCTGAGTGACTAGGTGGGGTGTCCTGCTATCACCCTGGAGTGAGATGAGTCTTTGATACTGGACAGTTTTTGTTTTATTCTCATCTAAAAACAGGGATGATAGCTCATGCAATAGAGATTGCAAAGGTCTTTTATTTTTAGACTGTACTTCAGAATGTCCTGATTCTCCCTGAGTGACTAGGTGGGGTGTCCTGCTATCACCCTGGAGTGAGATGAGTCTTTGATACTGGACAGTCTTTGTTTTATTCTCATCTAAAAACAGGGATGATAGCTCATACAAGAGAGATTTCAAAGGTATTTTATTTTGAAACTCTACATCAGAATGTCCTGATTCTCCCTGAGTGACTAGGTGGGGTGTCCTGCTATCACCCTGGAGTGAGATGAGTCTTTGATACTGGACAGTTTTTGTTTTATTCTCATCTAAAAATAGGGATGATAGCTCATATATGAGATTTCAAAGGTCTTTTATTTTGAAACTGTCCTTCAGAATGTCCTGATTCTCCCTGAGTGACTAGGTGGGGTGTCCTGCTATCACCCTGGAGTGAGATGAGTCTTTGATACTGGACAGTTTTTGTTTTATTCTCATCTAAAAACAGGGATGATAGCTCATATATGAGACTTCAAAGGTATTTTATTTTGAAACTGTACACCAGAATGTCCTGATTCTCCCTGAGTGACTAGGTGGGGTGTCCTGCTATCACCCTGGAGTGAGATGAGTCTTTGATACTGGACAGTTTTTGTTTTATTCTCATCTAAAAACAGGGATGATAGCTCATACAAGAGAGATTTCAAAGGTATTTTATTTTGAAACTCTACATCAGAATATCCTGATTCTCCCTGAGTGACTAGGTGGGGTGTCCTGCTATCACCCTGGAGTGAGATGCGTCTTTGATACTGGACAGTTTTTGTTTTATTCTCATCTAAAAACAGGGATGATAGCTCATGCAATAGAGATTTCAAAGGTCTTTTATTTTGAAACTGTACTTCAGAATGTCCTGATTCTCCCTGAGTGACTAGGTGGGGAGTCCTGCTATCACCCTGGAGTGAGATGAGTCTTTGATATTGGACAGTATTTGTTTTATTCTCATCTAAAAACAGGGATGATAGCTCATGCAATAGAAATTTCAAAGGTCTTTTATTTTGAAACTCTACATCAGAAAGTCCTGATTCTCCCTGAGTGACTAGGTGGGGTGTCATGCTATCACCCTGGAGTGAGATGAGTTTTTGATACTGGACAGTTATTGTTTTATTCTCATCTAAAAACAGGGATGATAGCTCATATATGAGATTTCAAAGGTCTTTTATTTTGAAACTCTATATCAGAATGTCCTGATTCTCCCTGAGTGACTAGGTGGGGTGTCATGCTATCACCCTGGAGTGAGATGAGTTGTTGATACTGGACAGTTTTTGTTTTATTCTCATCTAAACAGAGAGGGATGATAGCTCATATATGAGATTTCAAAGGTCTTTTATTTTGAAACTGTACATCAGAATGTCCTGATTTTTTCTGAGTGACTAGGTGGGGTGTCCTGCTATCACCTGGAGTTTGATGAGTCTTTGATATTCGACAGTTATTGTTTTATTCTCATCTAAAAACAGGGATGATAGCTCATATATGAGACTTCAAAGGTATTTTATTTTGAAACTCTACATCAGAATGTCCTGATTTTTTCTGAGTGACTAGATGGGGTGTCCTGCTATCACCCTGGAGTGAGATGAGTCTTTGATACTGGACAGTTTTTGTTTTATTCTCATCTAAATACAGGGATGATAGCTCATGCAATATAGATTTCAAAGGTCTTTTATTTTGAAACTGTACTTCAGAATGTCCTGATTCTCCCTGAGTGACTAGGTGGGGTGTCCTGCTATCACCCTGGAGTTTGATGAGTCTTTGATACTTGAGAGTTTTTGTTTTATTCTCATCTAAACAGAGAGGGATTATAGCTCATATATGAGATTTCAAAGGTCTTTTATTTTGAAACTCTACATCAGAATGTCCTGATTCTCCCTGAGTGACTAGGTGGGGTGTCCTGTTATCACCCTGAAGGGAAATGAGTATTTGATACTGGACAGTGTTTGTTTTATTCGTATCTAAATACAGAGGGATGATAGCTCATATATGAGATTTCAAAGGTCTTTTATTTTGAAACTCTACATCAGAATGTCCTGATTCTCCCTGAGTGACTAGGTGGGGTGTCATGCTATCACCCTGGAGTGAGATGAGTTTTTGATACTGGACAGTTATTGTTTTATTCTCATCTAAAAACAGGGATGATAGCTCATATATGAGATTTCAAAGGTATTTTATTTTGAAACTCTAAATCAGAATGTCCTGATTTTTTCTGAGTGACTAGGTGGGGTGTCCTGCTATCACCCTGGAGTGAGATGCGTCTTTGATACTGGACAGTCTTTGTTTTATTCTCATCTAAAAATAGGGATGATAGCTCATACAATAGAGATTTCAAAGGTATTTTATTTTGAAACTCTACATCAGAATGTCCTGATTTTTTCTGAGTGACTAGGTGGGGTGTCCTGCTATCACCCTGGAGTGAGATGAGTCTTTGATACTGGACAGTTTTTGTTTTATTCTCATCTAAACAGAGAGGGATGATAGCTCATATATGAGATTTCAAAGGTCTTTTATTTTGAAATTGTACATCAGAATGTCCTGATGTTTTCTGAGTGACTAGGTGGGGTGTCCTGCTATCACCCTGGAGTTTGATGAGTCTTTGATATTGGACAGTTATTGTTTTATTCTCATCTAAAAACAGGGATGATAGCTCATGCAATAGAGATTTCAAAGGTCTTTTATTTTGAAACTGTACTTCAGAATGTCCTGATTCTCCCTGAGTGACTAGGTGGGGTGTCATGCTATCACCCTGGAGTGAGATGAGTTTTTGATACTGGACAGTTATTGTTTTATTCTCATCTAAACAGAGAGGGATGATAGCTCATATATGAGATTTCAAAGGTATTTTATTTTGAAACTCTACATCAGAATGTCCTGATTTTTTCTGAGTGACTAGATGGGGTGTCCTGCTATCACCCTGGAGTGAGATGAGTCTTTGATACTGGACAGTTTTTGTTTTATTCTCATCTAAACAGAGAGGGATGATAGCTCATATATGAGATTTCAAAGGTCTTTTATTTTGAAACTGTACATCAGAATGTCCTGATTTTTTCTGAGTGACTAGGTGGCATGTCCTGCTATCACCCTGGCTTGAGATCAGTCTTTGATACTTGAGAGTTTTTGTTTTATTCTCATCTAAACAGAGAGGGATTATAGCTCATATATGAGATTTCAAAGGTCTTTTATTTTGAAACTCTACATCAGAATGTCCTGATTCTCCCTGAGTGACTAGGTGGGGTGTCCTGCTATCACCCTGGAGTAAGATGCGTCTTTGATACTGGACAGTTTTTGTTTTATTCTCATCTAAAAACAGGGATGATAGCTCATACAATAGAGATTTCAAAGGTATTTTATTTTGAAACTCTACATCAGAATGTCTTGATTTTTTATGAGTGACTAGATGGGGTGTCCTGCTATCACCCTGGAGTGAGATGAGTCTTTGATACTGGACAGTTTTTGTTTTATTCTCATCTAAAAACAGGGATGATAGCTCATGCAATAGAGATTTCAAAGGTCTTTTATTTTGAAACTGTACTTCAGAATGTCCTGATTCTCCCTGAGTGACTAGGTGGGGAGTCCTGCTATCACCCTGGAGTGAGATGAGTCTTTGATATTGGACAGTATTTGTTTTATTCTCATCTAAAAACAGGGATGATAGCTCATATATGAGATTTCAAAGGTCTTTTATTTTGAAACTCTACATCAGAATGTCCTGATTTTTTCTGAGTGACTAGGTGGCGTGTCCTGCTATCACCCTGGAGTGAGATCAGTCTTTGATACTTGAGAGTTTTTGTTTTATTCTCATCTAAACAGAGAGGGATTATAGCTCATATATGAGATTTCAAAGGTCTTTTATTTTGAAACTCTACATCAGAATGTCCTGATTTTTTCTGAGTGACTAGATGGGGTGTCCTGCTATCACCCTGGAGTGAGATGCGTCTTTGATACTGGACAGTTTTTGTTTTATTCTCATCTAAAAACAGGGATGATAGCTCATACAATAGAGATTTCAAAGGTCTTTTATTTTGAAACTCTACATCAGAATGTCCTGATTTTTTCTGAGTGACTAGATGGGGTGTCCTGCTATCACCCTGGAGTGAGATGAGTCTTTGATACGGGACAGTTTTTGTTTTATTCTCATCTAAAAACAGCGATGATAGCTCATGCAATAGAGATTTCAAAGGTCTTTTATTTTGAAACTGTACTTCAGAATGTCCTGATTCTCCCTGAGTGACTAGGTGGGGAGTCCTGCTATCACCCTGGAGTGAGATGAGTCTTTGATATTGGACTGTATTTGTTTTATTCTCATCTAAAAACAGGGATGATAGCTCATGCAATAGAGATTTCAAAGGTCTTTTATTTTGAAACTGTACTTCAGAAAGTCCTGATTCTCCCTGAGTGACTAGGTGGGGTGTCCTGTTATCACCCTGAAGGGAAATGAGTATTTGATACTGGACAGTTATTGTTTTATTCTTATCTAAATACAGAGGGATGATAGCTCATATATGAGATTTCAAAGGTATTTTATTTTGAAACTCTAAATCAGAATGTCCTGATTTTTTCTGAGTGACTAGGTGGGGTGTCCTGCTATCACCCTGGAGTGAGATGCGTCTTTGATACTGGACAGTTTTTGTTTTATTCTCATCTAAACAGAGAGGGATGATAGCTCATATATGAGATTTCAAAGGTCTTTTATTTTGAAACTGTCCTTCAGAATGTCCTGATTCTCCCTGAGTGACTAGGTGGGGTGTCCTGCTATCACCCTGGAGTGAGATGAGTCTTTGATACTGGACAGTTTTTGTTTTATTCTCATCTAAAAACAGGGATGATAGCTCATATATGAGATTTCAAAGGTCTTTTATTTTGAAACTCTACATCAGAATGTCCTGATTTTTTCTGAGTGACTAGGTGGTGTGTCCTGCTATCACCCTGGAGTGAGATCAGTCTTTGATACTTGAGAGTTTTTGTTTTATTCTCATCTAAACAGAGAGGGATTATAGCTCATATATGAGATTTCAAAGGTATTTTATTTTGAAACTGTACATCAGAATGTCCTGATTTTTTCTGAGTGACTAGGTGGGGTGTCCTGCTATCACCTGGAGTTTGATGAGTCTTTGATATTCGACAGTTATTGTTTTATTCTCATCTAAAAACAGGGATGATAGCTCATATATGAGACTTCAAAGGTATTTTATTTTGAAACTGTAAACCAGAATGTCCTGATTTTTTCTGAGTGACTAGATGAGGTGTCCTGCTATCACCCTGGAGTGAGATGATTCTTTGATACTGGACAGTTATTGTTTTATTCTCATCTAAAAATAGGGATGATAGCTCATACAATAGAGATTTCAAAGGTATTTTATTTTGAAACTCTACATCAGAATGTCCTGATTCTCCCTGAGTGACTAGGTGGGGAGTCCTGCTATCACCCTGAAGGGAAATGAGTATTTGATACTGGACAGTGTTTGTTTTATTCTTATCTAAATACAGAGGGATGATAGCTCATATATGAGATTTCAAAGGTCTTTTATTTTGAAACTCTACATCAGAATGTCCTGATTCTCCCTGAGTGACTAGGTGGGGTGTCATGCTATCACCCTGGAGTGAGATGAGTTTTTGATACTGGACAGTTATTGTTTTATTCTCATCTAAAAACAGGGATGATAGCTCATATATGAGATTTCAAAGGTATTTTATTTTGAAACTCTAAATCAGAATGTCCTGATTTTTTCTGAGTGACTAGGTGGGGTGTCCTGCTATCACCCTGGAGTTTGATGAGTCTTTGATATTGGACAGTTATTGTTTTATTCTCATCTAAAAACAGGGATGATAGCTCATACAATAGAGATTTCAAAGGTATTTTATTTTGAAACTCTACATCAGAATGTCTTGATTTTTTCTGAGTGACTAGATGGGGTGTCCTGCTATCACCCTGGAGTGAGATGAATGTTTGATACGGGACAGTTTTTGTTTTATTCTCATCTAAATACAGGGATGATAGCTCATGCAATAGAGATTTCAAAGGTCTTTTATTTTGAAACAGTACTTCAGAATGTCCTGATTCTCCCTGAGTGACTAGGTGGGGAGTCCTGCTATCACCCTGGAGTGAGATGAGTCTTTGATATTGGACTGTATTTGTTTTATTCTCATCTAAAAACAGGGATGATAGCTCATGCAATAGAGATTTCAAAGGTCTTTTATTTTGAAACTGTACTTCAGAAAGTCCTGATTCTCCCTGAGTGACTAGGTGGGGTGTCCTGTTATCACCCTAAAGGGAAATGAGTATTTGATACTGGACAGTTATTGTTTTATTCTCATCTAAAAACAGGGATGATAGCTCATATATGAGATTTCAAAGGTCTTTTATTTTGAAACTCTACATCAGAATGTCCTGATTCTCCCTGAGTGACTAGGTGGGGTGTCCTGCTATCACCCTGGAGTGAGATGCGTCTTTGATACTGGACAGTTTTTGTTTTATTCTCATCTAAAAACAGGGATCATAGCTCATACAATAGAGATTTCAAAGGTATTTTATTTTGAAACTCTACATCAGAATGTCCTGATTTTTTCTGAGTGACTAGATGGGGTGTCCTGCTATCACCCTGGAGTGAGATGAGTCTTTGATACGGGACAGTTTTTGTTTTATTCTCATCTAAAAACAGGGATGATAGCTCATGCAATAGAGATTTCAAAGGTCTTTTATTTTGAAACTGTACTTCAGAATGTCCTGATTCTCCCTGAGTGACTAGGTGGGGAGTCCTGCTATCACCCTGGAGTGAGATGAGTCTTTGATATTGGACTGTATTTGTTTTATTCTCATCTAAAAACAAGGATGATAGCTCATGCAATAGAGATTTCAAAGGTCTTTTATTTTGAAACTCTAAATCAGAAAGTCCTGATTCTCCCTGAGTGACTAGGTGGGCTGTCCTGTTATCACCCTGAAGGGAAATGAGTATTTGATACTGGACAGTGTTTGTTTTATTCTTATCTAAATACAGAGGGATGATAGCTCATATATGAGATTTCAAAGGTCTTTTATTTTGAAACTGTACATCAGAATGTCATGATTCTCCCTGAGTGACTAGATGGGGTGTCCTGCTATCACCCTGGAGTGAGATGAGTCTTTGATACTGGACAGTTTTTGTTTTATTCTCATCTAAAAACAGGGATGATAGCTAATACAATAGAGACTTCAGAATTTTTTATTTTGAAACTCTACATCAGAATGTCCTGATTTTTTCTGAGTGACTAGGTGGGGTGTCCTGCTATC
This sequence comes from Notothenia rossii, assembly GCF_949606895.1. Taxonomy (NCBI): domain Eukaryota; kingdom Metazoa; phylum Chordata; class Actinopteri; order Perciformes; family Nototheniidae; genus Notothenia; species Notothenia rossii. The sequence goes on from NW_027639629.1 coordinate 71,735, forward strand.
ACCCTGGAGTGAGATGCGTCTTTGATACAGGACAGTCTTTGTTTTATTCTCATCTAAAAACAGGGATGATAGCTCATATATGAGATTTCAAGGGTATTTTATTTTGAAACTCTACATCAAAATGTCCTGATTTTTTCTGAGTGACTAGGTGGGGTGTCCTGCTGTCACCCTGGAGTGAGATGAGTCTTTGATACTGGACAGTTTTTGTTTTATTCTCATCTAAACAGAGAGGGAGGATAGCTCATATATGAGATTTCAAAGGTCTTTTATTTTGAAACTCTACATTAGAATGTCCTGATTTTTTCTGAGTGACTAGATGGGGTGTCCTGCTATCACCCTGGAGTGAGATGCGTCTTTGATACTGGACAGTTTTTGTTTTATTCTCATCTAAAAACAGGGATGATAGCTCATACAATAGAGATTTCAAAGGTATTTTATTTTGAAACTCTACATCAGAATGTCCTGATTCTCCCTGAGTGACTAGATGGGGTGTCCTGCTATCACCCTGAAGGGAAATGAGTATTTGATACTGGACAGTGTTTGTTTTATTCTTATCTAAATACAGAGTGATGATAGCTCATATATGAGATTTCAAAGGTTTTTTTATTTTGAAACTCTATATCAGAATGTCCTGATTCTCCCTGAGTGACTAGGTGGGGTGTCATGCTATCACCCTGGAGTGAGATGAGTTTTTGATACTGGACAGTTATTGTTTTATTCTCATCTAAAAACAGGGATGATAGCTCATATATGAGATTTCAAAGGTCTTTTATTTTGAAACTGTACATCAGAATGTCCTGATTTTTTTCTGAGTGACTAGGTGGCGTGTCCTGCTATCACCCTGGAGTGAGATCAGTCTTTGATACTTGAGAGTTTTTGTTTTATTCTCATCTAAACAGAGAGGGATTATAGCTCATATATGAGATTTCAAAGGTCTTTTATTTTGAAACTCTACATCAGAATGTCCTGATTCTCCCTGAGTGACTAGGTGGGGTGTCCTGCTGGAGTGAGATGCGTCTTTGATACTGGACAGTTTTTGTTTTATTCTCATCTAAAAACAGGGATGATAGCTCATACAATAGAGATTTCAAAGGTATTTTATTTTGAAACTCTACATCAGAATGTCCTGATTTTTTCTGAGTGACTAGGTGGGGTGTCCTGCTATCACCCTGGAGTGAGATGAGTCTTTGATACTGGACAGTTTTTGTTTTATTCTCATCTAAAAACAGGGATGATAGCTCATACAAGAGATATTTCAAAGGTATTTTAGTTTGAAACTCTACATCAGAATGTCCTGATTTTTTCTGAGTGACTAGATGGGGTGTCCTGCTATCACCCTGGAGTGAGATGCGTCTTTGATACTGGACAGTTTTTGTTTTATTCTCATCTAAAAACAGGGATGATAGCTCATACAATAGAGATTTCAAAGGTATTTTATTTTGAAACTCTACATCAGAATGTCCTGATTTTTTCTGAGTGACTAGATGGGGTGTCCTGCTATCACCCTGGAGTGAGATGAGTTTTTGATACTGGACAGTTATTGTTTTATTCTCATCTAAAAACAGGGATGATAGCTCATATATGAGATTTCAAAGGTATTTTATTTTGAAACTCTAAATCAGAATGTCCTGATTTTTTCTGAGTGACTAGGTGGGGTGTCCTGCTATCACCCTGGAGTGAGATGCGTCTTTGATACTGGACAGTCTTTGTTTTATTCTCATCTAAAAATAGGGATGATAGCTCATACAATAGAGATTTCAAAGGTATTTTATTTTGAAACTGTACATCAGAATGTCCTGATTTTTTCTGAGTGACTAGGTGGCGTGTCCTGCGATCACCCTGGAGTGAGATCAGTCTTTGATACTTGAGAGTTTTTTTTTTATTCTCATCTAAACAGAGAGGGATTATAGCTCATATATGAGATTTCAAAGGTCTTTTATTTTGAAACTCTACATCAGAATGTCCTGATTCTCCCTGAGTGACTAGGTGGGGTGTCCTGCTATCACCCTGGAGTGAGATGCGTCTTTGATACTGGAAAGTTTTTGTTTTATTCTCATCTAAAAACAGGGATGATAGCTCATACAATAGAGATTTCAAAGGTATTTTATTTTGAAACTCTACATCAGAATGTCCTGATTTTTTCTGAGTCACTAGATGGGGTGTCCTGCTATCACCCTGGAGTGAGATGAGTCTTTGATACGGGACAGTTTTTGTTTTATTCTCATCTAAAAACAGGGATGATAGCTCATGCAATAGAGATTTCAAAGGTCTTTTATTTTGAAACTGTCCTTCAGAATGTCCTGATTCTCCCTGAGTGACTAGGTGGGGTGTCCTGCTATCACCCTGGAGTTTGATGAGTCTTTGATATTGGACAGTTATTGTTTTATTCTCATCTAAAAACAGGGATGATAGCTCATATATGAGACTTCAAAGGTATTTTATTTTGAAACTGTACACCAGAATGTCCTGATTTGTTCTGAGTGACTAGATGGGGTGTCCTGCTATCACCCTGGAGTGAGATGCGTCTTTGATACTGGACAGTTTTTGTTTTATTCTCATCTAAAAACAGGGATGATAGCTCATACAATAGAGATTTCAAAGGTATTTTATTTTGAAACTCTACATCAGAATGTCCTGATTCTTTCTGAGTGACTAGATGGGGTGTCCTGCTATCACCCTGGAGTGAGATGAGTCTTTGATACTGGACAGTCTTTGTTTTATTCTCATCTAAAAATAGGGATGATAGCTCATACAATAGAGATTTCAAAGGTATTTTATTTTGAAACTCTACATCAGAATGTCCTGATTCTTTCTGAGTGACTAGATGGGGTGTCCTGCTATCACCCTGGAGTGAGATGAGTCTTTGATACTGGACAGTTTATGTTTTATTCTCATCTAAAAACAGGGATGATAGCTCATACAAGAGAGATTTCAAAGGTATTTTAGTTTGAAACTCTACATCAGAATGTCCTGATTTTTTCTGAGTGACTAGATGGGGTGTCCTGCTATCACCCTGGAGTGAGATGAGTCTTTGATACTGGACAGTTTTTGTTTTATTCTCATCTAAAAATAGGGATGATAGCTCATATATGAGATTTCAAAGGTCTTTTATTTTGAAACTGTCCTTCAGAATGTCCTGATTCTCCCTGAGTGACTAGGTGGGGTGTCCTGCTATCACCCTTGAGTGAGATGAGTCTTTGATACTGGACAGTTTTTGTTTTATTCTCATCTAAACAGAGAGGGATGATAGCTCATATATGAGATTTCAAAGGTCTTTTATTTTGAAACTGTACATCAGAATGTCCTGATTTTTTCTGAGTGACTAGGTGGGGTGTCCTGCTATCACCCTGGAGTTTGATGAGTCTTTGATATTGGACAGTTATTGTTTTATTCTCATCTAAAAACAGGGATGATAGCTCATATATGAGACTTCAAAGGTATTTTATTTTGAAACTGTACACCAGAATGTCCTGATTTTTTCTGAGTGACTAGATGGGGTGTCCTGCTATCACCCTGGAGTGAGATGAGTCTTTGATACGGGACAGTTTTTGTTTTATTCTCATCTAAAAACAGGGATGATAGCTCATGCAATAGAGATTTCAAAGTTCTTTTATTTTGAAACTCTATATCAGAATGTCCTGATTCTCCCTGAGTGACTAGGTGGGGTGTCATGCTATCACCCTGGAGTGAGATGAGTTTTTGATACTGGACAGTTATTGTTTTATTCTCATCTAAAAACAGGGATGATAGCTCATATATGAGATTTCAAAGGTATTTTATTTTGAAACTCTAAATCAGAATGTCCTGATTTTTTCTGAGTGACTAGGTGGGGTGTCCTGATATCACCCTGGAGTGAGATGCGTCTTTGATACTGGACAGTCTTTGTTTTATTCTCATCTAAAAATAGGGATGATAGCTCATACAATAGAGATTTCAAAGGTATTTTATTTTGAAACTGTACATCAGAATGTCCTGATTTTTTCTGAGTGACTAGGTGGGGTGTCCTGATATCACCCTGGAGTGAGATGCGTCTTTGATACTGGACAGTCTTTGTTTTATTCTCATCTAAAAATAGGGATGATAGCTCATACAATAGAGATTTCAAAGGTATTTTATTTTGAAACTCTACATCAGAATGTCCTGAGTGACTAGATGGGGTGTCCTGCTATCACCCTGGAGTGAGATGAGTTTTTGATACTGGACAGTTATTGTTTTATTCTCATCTAAAAACAGGGATGATAGCTCATATATGAGATTTCAAAGGTATTTTATTTTGAAACTCTAAATCAGAATGTCCTGATTTGTTATGAGTGACTAGGTGGGGTGTCCTGCTATCACCCTGGAGTGAGATGCGTCTTTGATACTGGACATTCTTTGTTTTATTCTCATCTAAAAATAGGGATGATAGCTCATACAATAGAGATTTCAAAGGTATTTTATTTTGAAACTGTAAATCAGAATGTCCTGATTTTTTCTGAGTGACTAGGTGGCGTGTCCTGCTATCACCCTGGAGTGAGATCAGTCTTTGATACTTGAGAGTTTTTTTTTTATTCTCATCTAAACAGAGAGGGATTATAGCTCATATATGAGATTTCAAAGGTCTTTTATTTTGAAACTCTACATCAGAATGTCCTGATTCTCCCTGAGTGACTAGGTGGGGTGTCCTGCTATCACCCTGGAGTGAGATGCGTCTTTGATACTGGAAAGTTTTTGTTTTATTCTCATCTAAAAACAGGGATGATAGCTCATACAATAGAGATTTCAAAGGTATTTTATTTTGAAACTCTACATCAGAATGTCCTGATTTTTTCTGAGTCACTAGATGGGGTGTCCTGCTATCACCCTGGAGTGAGATGAGTCTTTGATACGGGACAGTTTTTGTTTTATTCTCATCTAAAAACAGGGATGATAGCTCATGCAATAGAGATTTCAAAGGTCTTTTATTTTGAAACTGTCCTTCAGAATGTCCTGATTCTCCCTGAGTGACTAGGTGGGGTGTCCTGCCATCACCCTGGAGTGAGATGAGTCTTTGATACTGGACAGTTTTTGTTTTATTCTCATCTAAACAGAGAGGGATGATAGCTCATATATGAGATTTCAAAGGTCTTTTATTTTGAAACTGTACATCAGAATGTCCTGATTTTTTCTGAGTGACTAGGTGGGGTGTCCTGCTATCACCCTGGAGTTTGATGAGTCTTTGATATTGGACAGTTATTGTTTTATTCTCATCTAAAAACAGGGATGATAGCTCATATATGAGACTTCAAAGGTATTTTATTTTGAAACTGTACACCAGAATGTCCTGATTTGTTCTGAGTGACTAGATGGGATGTCCTGCTATCACCCTGGAGTGAGATGCGTCTTTGACACTGGACAGTTTTTGTTTTATTCTCATCTAAAAACAGGGATGATAGCTCATACAATAGAGATTTCAAAGGTATTTTATTTTGAAACTCTACATCAGAATGTCCTGATTCTTTCTGAGTGACTAGATGGGGTGTCCTGCTATCACCCTGGAGTGAGATGAGTCTTTGATACTGGACAGTCTTTGTTTTATTCTCATCTAAAAATAGGGATGATAGCTCATACAATAGAGATTTCAAAGGTATTTTATTTTGAAACTCTACATCAGAATGTCCTGATTTTTTCTGAGTGACTAGGTGGGGTGTCCTGCTATCACCCTGGAGTGAGATGAGTCTTTGATACTGGACAGTTTTTGTTTTATTCTCATCTAAAAACAGGGATGATAGCTCATACAATAGAGATTTCAAAGGTATTTTATTTTGAAACTCTAGATCAGAATGTCCTGATTTTTTCTGAGTGACTAGATGGGGTGTCCTGCTATCACCCTGGAGTGAGATGCGTCTTTGATACTGGACAGTTTTTGTTTTATTCTCATCTAAAAACAGGGATGATAGCTCATACAATAGAGATTTCAAAGGTATTTTATTTTGAAACTCTACATCAGAATGTCCTGATTTTTTCTGAGTGACTAGGTGGGGTGTCCTGCTATCACCCTGGAGTGAGATGAGTCTTTGATACTGGACAGTTTTTGTTTTATTCTCATCTAAAAACAGGGATGATAGCTCATACAAGAGAGATTTCAAAGGTATTTTAGTTTGAAACTCTACATCAGAATGTCCTGATTTTTTCTGAGTGACTAGATGGGGTGTCCTGCTATCACCCTGGAGTGAGATGCGTCTTTGATACTGGACAGTTTTTGTTTTATTCTCATCTAAAAACAGGGATGATAGCTCATACAATAGAGATTTCAAAGGTATTTTATTTTGAAACTCTACATCAGAATGTCCTGATTTTTTCTGAGTGACTAGGTGGGGTGTCCTGCTATCACCCTGGAGTGAGATGAGTCTTTGATACTGGACAGTTTTTGTTTTATTCTCATCTAAAAACAGGGATGATAGCTCATACAATAGAGATTTCAAAGGTATTTTATTTTGAAACTCTAGATCAGAATGTCCTGATTTTTTCTGAGTGACTAGGTGGGGTGTCCTGCTATCACCCTGGAGTGAGATGAGTCTTTGATACTGGACAGTTTTTGTTTTATTCTCATCTAAAAACAGGGATGATAGCTCATACAAGAGAGATTTCAAAGGTATTTTAGTTTGAAACTCTACATCAGAATGTCCTGATTTTTTCTGAGTGACTAGATGGGGTGTCCTGCTATCACCCTGGAGTGAGATGCGTCTTTGATACTGGACAGTTTTTGTTTTATTCTCATCTAAAAACAGGGATGATAGCTCATACAATAGAGATTTCAAAGGTATTTTATTTTGAAACTGTACATCAGAATGTCCTGATTCTCCCTGAGTGACTAGGTGGGGTGTCCTGCTATCACCCTTGAGTGAGATGAGTCTTTGATACTGGACAGTTTTTGTTTTATTCTCATCTAAACAGAGAGGGATGATAGCTCATATATGAGATTTCAAAGGTCTTTTATTTTGAAACTGTACATCAGAATGTCCTGATTTTTTCTGAGTGACTAGGTGGGGTGTCCTGCTATCACCCTGGAGTTTGATGAGTCTTTGATATTGGACAGTTATTGTTTTATTCTCATCTAAAAACAGGGATGATAGCTCATATATGAGACTTCAAAGGTATTTTATTTTGAAACTGTACACCAGAATGTCCTGATTTTTTCTGAGTGACTAGATGGGGTGTCCTGCTATCACCCTGGAGTGAGATGAGTCTTTGATACGGGACAGTTTTTGTTTTATTCTCATCTAAAAACAGGGATGATAGCTCATGCAATAGAGATTTCAAAGTTATTTTATTTTGAAACTCTATATCAGAATGTCCTGATTCTCCCTGAGTGACTAGGTGGGGTGTCATGCTATCACCCTGGAGTGAGATGCGTCTTTGATACTGGACAGTTTTTGTTTTATTCTCATCTAAAAACAGGGATGATAGCTCATACAATAGAGATTTCAAAGGTATTTTATTTTGAAACTCTACATCAGAATGTCCTGATTTTTTCTGAGTGACTAGGTGGGGTGTCCTGCTATCACCCTGGAGTGAGATGAGTCTTTGATACTGGACAGTTTTTGTTTTATTCTCATCTAAAAACAGGGATGATAGCTCATACAATAGAGATTTCAAAGGTATTTTAGTTTGAAACTCTACATCAGAATGTCCTGATTTTTTCTGAGTGACTAGATGGGGTGTCCTGCTATCACCCTGGAGTGAGATGCGTCTTTGATACTGGACAGTTTTTGTTTTATTCTCATCTAAAAACAGGGATGATAGCTCATGCAATAGAGATTTCAAAGGTCTTTTATTTTGAAACTGTCCTTCAGAATGTCCTGATTCTCCCTGAGTGACTAGGTGGGGTGTCCTGCTATCACCCTGGAGTTTGATGAGTCTTTGATATTGGACAGTTATTGTTTTATTCTCATCTAAAAACAGGGATGATAGCTCATATATGAGACTTCAAAGGTATTTTATTTTGAAACTGTACACCAGAATGTCCTGATTTTTTCTGAGTGACTAGATGGGGTGTCCTGCTATCACCCTGGAGTGAGATGAGTCTTTGATACGGGACAGTTTTTGTTTTATTCTCATCTAAAAACAGGGATGATAGCTCATGCAATAGAGATTTCAAAGTTCTTTTATTTTGAAACTCTATATCAGAATGTCCTGATTCTCCCTGAGTGACTAGGTGGGGTGTCATGCTATCACCCTGGAGTGAGATGAGTTTTTGATACTGGACAGTTATTGTTTTATTCTCATCTAAAAACAGGGATGATAGCTCATATATGAGATTTCAAAGGTATTTTATTTTGAAACTCTAAATCAGAATGTCCTGATTTTTTCTGAGTGACTAGGTGGGGTGTCCTGCTATCACCCTGGAGTGAGATGCGTCTTTGATACTGGACAGTCTTTGTTTTATTCTCATCTAAAAATAGGGATGATAGCTCATACAATAGAGATTTCAAAGGTATTTTATTTTGAAACTGTACATCAGAATGTCCTGATTTTTTCTGAGTGACTAGGTGGCGTGTCCTGCTATCACCCTGGAGTGAGATCAGTCTTTGATACTTGAGAGTTTTTTTTTTATTCTCATCTAAACAGAGAGGGATTATAGCTCATATATGAGATTTCAAAGGTCTTTTATTTTGAAACTCTACATCAGAATGTCCTGATTCTCCCTGAGTGACTATGTGGGGTGTCCTGCTATCACCCTGGAGTGAGATGCGTCTTTGATACTGGAAAGTTTTTGTTTTATTCTCATCTAAAAACAGGGATGATAGCTCATGCAATAGAGATTTCAAAGGTCTTTTATTTTGAAACTGTCCTTCAGAATGTCCTGATTCTCCCTGAGTGACTAGGTGGGGTGTCCTGCTATCACCCTGGAGTGAGATGAGTCTTTGATACTGGACAGTTTTTGTTTTATTCTCATCTAAACAGAGAGGGATGATAGCTCATATATGAGATTAAAAAGGTCTTTTATTTTGAAACTGTACATCAGAATGTCCTGATTTTTTCTGAGTGACTAGGTGGGGTGTCCTGCTATCACCCTGGAGTTTGATGAGTCTTTGATATTGGACAGTTATTGTTTTATTCTCATCTAAAAACAGGGATGATAGCTCATATATGAGACTTCAAAGGTATTTTATTTTGAAACTGTACACCAGAATGTCCTGATTTGTTCTGAGTGACTAGATGGGGTGTCCTGCTATCACCCTGGAGTGAGATGCGTCTTTGATACTGGACAGTTTTTGTTTTATTCTCATCTAAAAACAGGGATGATAGCTCATACAATAGAGATTTCAAAGGTATTTTATTTTGAAACTCTACATCAGAATGTCCTGATTCTTTCTGAGTGACTAGATGGGGTGTCCTGCTATCACCCTGGAGTGAGATGAGTCTTTGATACTGGACAGTCTTTGTTTTATTCTCATCTAAAAATAGGGATGATAGCTCATACAATAGAGATTTCAAAGGTATTTTATTTTGAAACTCTACATCAGAATGTCCTGATTTTTTCTGAGTGACTAGGTGGGGTGTCCTGCTATCACCCTGGAGTGAGATGAGTCTTTGATACTGGACAGTTTTTGTTTTATTCTCATCTAAAAACAGGGATGATAGCTCATACAATAGAGATTTCAAAGGTATTTTATTTTGAAACTGTCCTTCAGAATGTCCTGATTCTCCCTGAGTGACTAGGTGGGGTGTCCTGCTATCACCCTGGAGTAAGATGAGTCTTTGATACTGGACAGTTTTTGTTTTATTCTCATCTCAAAATAGGGATGATAGCTCATATATGAGATTTCAAAGGTCTTTTATTTTGAAACTGTACATCAGAATGTCCTGATTTTTTCTGAGTGACTAGGTGGGGTGTCCTGCTATCACCCTGGAGTGAGATGAGTCTTTGATACTGGACAGTTTTTGTTTTATTCTCATCTAAAAACAGGGATGATAGCTCATACAAGAGAGATTTCAAAGGTATTTTAGTTTGAAACTCTACATCAGAATGTCCTGATTTTTTCTGAGTGACTAGATGGGGTGTCCTGCTATCACCCTGGAGTGAGATGCGTCTTTGATACTGGACAGTTTTTGTTTTATTCTCATCTAAAAACAGGGATGATAGCTCATACAATAGAGATTTCAAAGGTATTTTATTTTGAAACTCTACATCAGAATGTCCTGATTTTTTCTGAGTGACTAGATGGGGTGTCCTGCTATCACCCTGGAGTGAGATGAGTCTTTGATACGGGACAGTTTTTGTTTTATTCTCATCTAAAAACAGGGATGATAGCTCATGCAATAGAGATTTCAAAGGTATTTTATTTTGAAACTGTCCTTCAGAATGTCCTGATTCTCCCTGAGTGACTAGGTGGGGTGTCCTGCTATCACCCTGGAGTGAGATGAGTCTTTGATACTGGACAGTTTTTGTTTTATTCTCATCTAAAAATAGGGATGATAGCTCATATATGAGATTTCAAAGGTCTTTTATTTTGAAACTGTACATCAGAATGTCCTGATTTTTTCTGAGTGACTAGATGGGGTGTCCTGCTTTCACCCTGGAGTGAGATGAGTCTTTGATACTGGACAGTTTTTGTTTTATTCTCATCTAAAAATAGGGATGATAGCTCATATATGAGATTTCAAAGGTCTTTTATTTTGAAACTGTACATCAGAATGTCCTGATTTTTTCTGAGTGACTTTATGGGGTGTCCTGCTTTCACCCTGGAGTGAGATGAGTCTTTGATACTGGACAGTTTTTGTTTTATTCTCATCTAAAAATAGGGATGATAGCTCATATATGAGATTTCAAAGGTCTTTTATTTTGAAACTGTACATCAGAATGTCCTGATTTTTTCTGAGTGACTAGGTGGGGTGTCCTGCTATCACCCTGGAGTTTGATGAGTCTTTGATATTGGACAGTTATTGTTTTATTCTCATCTAAAAACAGGGATGATAGCTCATATATGAGACTTCAAAGGTATTTTATTTTGAAACTGTACACCAGAATGTCCTGATTTTTTCTGAGTGACTAGATGGGGTGTCCTGCAATCACCCTGGAGTGAGATGCGTCTTTGATACTGGACAGTATTTGTTTTATTCTCATCTAAAAATAGGGATGATAGCTCATACAATAGAGATTTCAAAGGTATTTTATTTTGAAACTCTACATCAGAATGTCCTGATTTTTTCTGAGTGACTAGGTGGGGTGTCCTGCTATCACCCTGGAGTGAGATGAGTCTTTGATACTGGACAGTTTTTGTTTTATTCTCATCTAAAAACAGGGATGATAGCTCATGCAATAGAGATTTCAAAGGTCTTTTATTTTGAAACTGTCCTTCAGAATGTCCTGATTCTCCCTGAGTGACTAGGTGGGGTGTCCTGCTATCACCCTGGAGTTTGATGAGTCTTTGATATTGGACAGTTATTGTTTTATTCTCATCTAAAAACAGGGATGATAGCTCATACAAGAGAGATTTCAAAGGTATTTTATTTTGAAACTCTACATCAGAATGTCCTGATTTTTTCTGAGTGACTAGATGGGGTGTCCTGCTATCACCCTGGAGTGAGATGCGTCTTTGATACTGGACAGTTTTTGTTTTATTCTCATCTAAAAACAGGGATGATAGCTCATGCAATAGAGATTTCAAAGGTCTTTTATTTTGAAACTGTCCTTCAGAATGTCCTGATTCTCCCTGAGTGAATAGGTGGGGTGTCCTGCGATCACCCTGGAGTGGGATGAGTCTTTGATACTGGACAGTTTTTGTTTTATTCTCATCTAAAAATAGGGATGATAGCTCATATATGAGATTTCAAAGGTCTTTTATTTTGAAACTGTACATCACAATGTCCTGATTTTTTCTTAGTGACGAGGTGGGGTTTCCTGCTTTCACCCTGGAGTGAGATGAGTCTTTGATACTTGACAGTCTTTGTTTTATTCTCATCTAAAAATAGGGATGATAGCTCATACAATAGAGATTTCAAAGGTATTTTATTTTGAAACTCTACATCAGAATGTCCTGATGTTTTCTGAGTGACTAGGTGGGGTGTCCTGCTATCACCCTGGAGTGAGATGAGTCTTTGATACTGGACAGTTTTGGTTTTATTCTCATCTAAAAACAGGGATGATAGCTCATACAAGAGAGATTTCAAAGGTATTTTATTTTGAAACTCTACATCAGAATGTCCTGATGTTTTCTGAGTGACTAGGTGGGGTGTCCTGCTATCACCCTGGAGTGAGGTGCGTCTTTGATACTGGACATTGTTTTATTCTCATCTAAAAACAGGGATGATAGCTCATACAATAGAGATTTCAAAGGTATTTTATTTTGAAACTCTACATCAGAATGTCCTGATTTTTTCTGAGTGACTAGATGGGGTGTCCTGCTATCACCCTGGAGTGAGATGAGTCTTTGATACGGGACAGTTTTTGTTTTATTCTCATCTAAAAACAGGGATGATAGCTCATGCAATAGAGATTTCAAAGGTCTTTTATTTTGAAACTGTCCTTCAGAATGTCCTGATTCTCCCTGAGTGACTAGGTGGGGTGTCCTGCTATCACCCTGGAGTGAGATGAGTCTTTGATACTGGACAGTTTTTGTTTTATTCTCATCTAAAAACAGGGATGATAGCTCATACAAGAGAGATTTCAAAGGTATTTTATTTTGAAACTCTACATCAGAATGTCCTGATTCTCCCTGAGTGACTAGGTGGGGTGTCCTGCTATCACCCTGGAGTGAGATGAGTCTTTGATAATGGACAGTTTTTGTTTTATTCTCATCTAAAAATAGGGATGATAGCTCATATATGAGATTTCAAAGGTCTTTTATTTTGAAACTGTACATCAGAATGTCCTGATTTTTTCTGAGTGACTAGGTGGGGTGTCCTGCTATCACCCTGGAGTTTGATGAGTCTTTGATATTGGACAGTTATTGTTTTATTCTCATCTAAAAACAGGGATGATAGCTCATATATGAGACTTCAAAGGTCTTTTATTTTGAAACTGTACATCAGAATGTCCTGATTTTTTCTGAGTGACTAGGTGGGGTGTCCTGCTATCACCCTGGAGTTTGATGAGTCTTTGATATTGGACAGTTATTGTTTTATTCTCATCTAAAAACAGGGATGATAGCTCATATATGAGACTTCAAAGGTATTTTATTTTGAAACTGTACACCAGAATGTCCTGATTTGTTCTGAGTGACTAGATGGGGTGTCCTGCTATCACCCTGGAGTGAGATGCGTCTTTGATACTGGACAGTTTTTGTTTTATTCTCATCTAAAAACAGGGATGATAGCTCATACAATAGAGATTTCAAAGGTCTTTTATTTTGAAACTCTACATCAGAATGTCCTGATTCTTTCTGAGTGACTAGATGGGGTGTCCTGCTATCACCCTGGAGTGAGATGAGTCTTTGATACTGGACAGTCTTTGTTTTATTCTCATCTAAAAATAGGGATGATAGCTCATACAATAGAGATTTCAAAGGTATTTTATTTTGAAACTCTACATCAGAATGTCCTGATTTTTTCTGAGTGACTAGGTGGGGTGTCCTGCTATCACCCTGGAGTGAGATGAGTCTTTGATACTGGACAGTTTTTGTTTTATTCTCATCTAAAAACAGGGATGATAGCTCATACAATAGAGATTTCAAAGGTATTTTATTTTGAAACTCTAGATCAGAATGTCCTGATTTTTTCTGAGTGACTAGATGGGGTGTCCTGCTATCACCCTGGAGTGAGATGCGTCTTTGATACTGGACAGTTTTTGTTTTATTCTCATCTAAAAACAGGGATGATAGCTCATACAATAGAGATTTCAAAGGTATTTTATTTTGAAACTCTACATCAGAATGTCCTGATTTTTCCTGAGTGACTAGGTGGGGTGTCCTGCTATCACCCTGGAGTGAGATGAGTCTTTGATACTGGACAGTTTTTGTTTTATTCTCATCTAAAAACAGGGATGATAGCTCATACAAGAGAGATTTCAAAGGTATTTTAGTTTGAAACTCTACATCAGAATGTCCTGATTTTTTCTGAGTGACTAGATGGGGTGTCCTGATATCACCCTGGAGTGAGGTGCGTCTTTGATACTGGACATTGTTTTATTCTCATCTAAAAACAGGGATGATAGCTCATACAATAGAGATTTCAAAGGTATTTTATTTTGAAACTCTACATCAGAATGTCCTGATTTTTTTCTGAGTGACTAGATGGGGTGTCCTGCTATCACCCTGGAGTGAGATGAGTCTTTGATACGGGACAGTTTTTGTTTTATTCTCATCTAAAAACAGGGATGATAGCTCATGCAATAGAGATTTCAAAGGTCTTTTATTTTGAAACTGTCCTTCAGAATGTCCTGATTCTCCCTGAGTGACTAGGTGGGGTGTCCTGCTATCACCCTGGAGTGAGATGAGTCTTTGATACTGGACAGTTTTTGTTTTATTCTCATCTAAAAACAGGGATGATAGCTCATACAAGAGAGATTTCAAAGGTATTTTATTTTGAAACTCTACATCAGAATGTCCTGATTCTCCCTGAGTGACTAGGTGGGGTGTCCTGCTATCACCCTGGAGTGAGATGAGTCTTTGATAATGGACAGTTTTTGTTTTATTCTCATCTAAAAATAGGGATGATAGCTCATATATGAGACTTCAAAGGTCTTTTATTTTGAAACTGTACATCAGAATGTCCTGATTTTTTCTGAGTGACTAGGTGGGGTGTCCTGCTATCACCCTGGAGTTTGATGAGTCTTTGATATTGGACAGTTATTGTTTTATTCTCATCTAAAAACAGGGATGATAGCTCATATATGAGACTTCAAAGGTATTTTATTTTGAAACTGTACACCAGAATGTCCTGATTTGTTCTGAGTGACTAGATGGGGTGTCCTGCTATCACCCTGGAGTGAGATGCGTCTTTGATACTGGACAGTTTTTGTTTTATTCTCATCTAAAAACAGGGATGATAGCTCATACAATAGAGATTTCAAAGGTATTTTATTTTGAAACTCTACATCAGAATGTCCTGATTCTTTCTGAGTGACTAGATGGGGTGTCCTGCTATCACCCTGGAGTGAGATGAGTCTTTGATACTGGACAGTCTTTGTTTTATTCTCATCTAAAAATAGGGATGATAGCTCATACAATAGAGATTTCAAAGGTATTTTATTTTGAAACTCTACATCAGAATGTCCTGATTTTTTCTGAGTGACTAGGTGGGGTGTCCTGCTATCACCCTGGAGTTTGATGAGTCTTTGATATTGGACAGTTATTGTTTTATTCTCATCTAAAAACAGGGATGATAGCTCATACAAGAGAGATTTCAAAGGTATTTTATTTTGAAACTCTACATCAGAATGTCCTGATTTTTTCTGAGTGACTAGATGGGGTGTCCTGCTATCACCCTGGAGTGAGATGCGTCTTTGATACTGGACAGTTTTTGTTTTATTCTCATCTAAAAACAGGGATGATAGCTCATGCAATAGAGATTTCAAAGGTCTTTTATTTTGAAACTGTCCTTCAGAATGTCCTGATTCTCCCTGAGTGACTAGGTGGGGTGTCCTGCGATCACCCTGGAGTGGGATGAGTCTTTGATACTGGACAGTTTTTGTTTTATTCTCATCTAAAAATAGGGATGATAGCTCATATATGAGATTTCAAAGGTATTTTATTTTGAAACTCTACATCAGAATGTCCTGATTTTTTCTGAGTGACTAGATGGGGTGTCCTGCTATCAACCTGGAGTGAGATGAGTCTTTGATACTGGACAGTTTTTGTTTTATTCTCATCTAAAAACAGGGATGATAGCTCATGCAATAGAGATTTCAAAGGTCTTTTATTTTGAAACTGTACATTAGAATGTCCTGATGTTTTCTGAGTGACTAGGTGGGGTGTCCTGCTATCACCCTGGAGTGAGATGAGTCTTTGATACTGGACAGTTTTTGTTATATTCTCATCTAAAAACAGGGATGATAGCTCATACAAGAGAGATTTCAAAGGTATTTTATTTTGAAACTCTACATCAGAATGTCCTGATTTTTTCTGAGTGACTAGATGGGGTGTCCTGCTATCACCCTGGAGTGAGATGCGTCTTTGATACTGGACAGTTTTTCTTTTATTCTCATCTAAAAACAGGGATGATAGCTCATACAATAGAGATTTCAAAGGTATTTCATTTTGAAACTCTACATCAGAATGTCCTGATTTTTTCTGAGTGACTAGATGGGGTGTCCTGCTATCACCCTGGAGTGAGATGAGTCTTTGATACGGGACAGTTTTTGTTTTATTCTCATCTAAAAACAGGGATGATAGCTCATGCAATAGAGATTTCAAAGGTCTTTTATTTTGAAACTGTCCTTCAGAATGTCCTGATTCTCCCTGAGTGACTAGGTGGGGTATCCTGCTATCACCCTGGAGTGAGATGAGTCTTTGATACTGGACAGTTTTTGTTTTATTCTCATCTAAAAATAGGGATGATAGCTCATATATGAGATTTCAAAGGTCTTTTATTTTGAAACTGTACATCAGAATGTCCTGATTTTTTCTGAGTGACTAGGTGGGGTGTCCTGCTATCACCCTGGAGTTTGATGAGTCTTTGATATTGGACAGTTATTGTTTTATTCTCATCTAAAAACAGGGATGATAGCTCATATATGAGACTTCAAAGGTATTTTATTTTGAAACTGTAAACCAGAATGTCCTGATTTTTTCTGAGTGACTAGATGGGGTGTCCTGCTTTCACCCTGGAGTGAGATGAGTCGTTGATACGGGACAGTCTTTGTTTTATTCTCATCTAAAAATAGGGATGATAGCTCATACAATAGAGATTTCAAAGGTATTTTATTTTGAAACTCTATATCAGAATGTCCAATTTTTTCTGAGTGACTAGATGGGGTGTCCTGCTATCACCCTGGAGTGAGATGCGTCTTTGATACTGGACAGTTTTTGTTTTATTCTCATCTAAAAACAGGGATGATAGCTCATACAATAGAGATTTCAAAGGTATTTTATTTTGAAACTCTACATCAGAATGTCCTGATTTTTTCTGAGTGACTAGATGGGGTGTCCTGCTATCAACCTGGAGTGAGATGAGTCTTTGATACTGGACAGTTTTTGTTTTATTCTCATCTAAAAACAGGGATGATAGCTCATGCAATAGAGATTTCAAAGGTCTTTTATTTTGAAACTGTACATTAGAATGTCCTGATGTTTTCTGAGTGACTAGGTGGGGTTTCCTGCTATCACCCTGGAGTGAGATGAGTCTTTGATACTGGACAGTTTTTGTTATATTCTCATCTAAAAACAGGGATGATAGCTCATACAAGAGAGATTTCAAAGGTATTTTATTTTGAAACTCTACATCAGAATGTCCTGATTTTTTCTGAGTGACTAGATGGGGTGTCCTGCTATCACCCTGGAGTGAGATGCGTCTTTGATACTGGACAGTTTTTGTTTTATTCTCATCTAAAAACAGGGATGATAGCTCATACAATAGAGATTTCAAAGGTATTTCATTTTGAAACTCTACATCAGAATGTCCTGATTTTTTCTGAGTGACTAGATGGGGTGTCCTGCTATCACCCTGGAGTGAGATGAGTCTTTGATATGGGACAGTTTTTGTTTTATTCTCATCTAAAAACAGGGATGATAGCTCATGCAATAGAGATTTCAAAGGTCTTTTATTTTGAAACTGTACTTCAGAATGTCCTGATTCTCCCTGAGTGACTAGGTGGGGTGTCCTGCTATCACCCTGGAGTGAGATGAGTCTTTGATACTGGACAGTTTTTGTTTTATTCTCATCTAAAAACAGGGATGATAGCTCATATATGAGACTTCAAAGGTATTTTATTTTGAAACTGTACACCAGAATGTCCTGATTTTTTCTGAGTGACTAGATGGGGTGTCTTGCTATCACCCTGGAGTGAGATGAGTCTTTGATACGGGACAGTTTTTGTTTTATTCTCATCTAAAAACAGGGATGATAGCTCATGCAATAGAGATTTCAAAGGTCTTTTATTTTGAAACTGTCCTTCAGAATGTCCTGATTCTCCCTGAGTGACTAGGTGGGGTGTCCTGCTATCACCCTGGAGTGAGATGAGTCTTTGATACTGGACAGTTTTTGTTTTATTCTCATCTAAAAACAGGGATGATAGCTCATGCAATAGAGATTTCAAAGGTCTTTTATTTTGAAACTGTCCTTCAGAATGTCCTGATTCTCCCTGAGTGACTAGGTGGGGTGTCCTGCTATCACCCTGGAGTTTGATGAGTCTTTGATATTGGACAGTTATTGTTTTATTCTCATCTAAAAACAGGGATGATAGCTCATACAAGAGAGATTTCAAAAGTATTTTATTTTGAAACTCTACATCAGAATGTCCTGATTTTTTCTGAGTGACTAGATGGGGTGTCCTGCAATCACCCTGGAGTGAGATGCGTCTTTGATACTGGACAGTATTTGTTTTATTCTCATCTAAAAACAGGGATGATAGCTCATACAATAGAGATTTCAAAGGTATTTTATTTTGAAACTCTACATCAGAATGTCCTGATTTTTTCTGAGTGACTAGGTGGGGTGTCCTGCTATCACCCTGGAGTGAGATGAGTCTTTGATACTGGACAGTTTTTGTTTTATTCTCATCTAAAAACAGGGATGATAGCTCATATATGAGACTTCAAAGGTATTTTATTTTGAAACTGTACACCAGAATGTCCTGATTTTTTCTGAGTGACTAGATGGGGTGTCCTGCTTTCACCCTGGAGTGAGATGAGTCTTTGATACGGGACAGTTTTTGTTTTATTCTCATCTAAAAACAGGGATGATAGCTCATGCAATAGAGATTTCAAAGGTCTTTTATTTTGAAACTGTACTTCAGAATGTCCTGATTCTCCCTGAGTGACTAGGTGGGGTGTCCTGCTATCACCCTGGAGTGAGATGAGTCTTTGATACTGGACAGTCTTTGTTTTATTCTCATCTAAAAATAGGGATGATAGCTCATACAATAGAGATTTCAAAGGTATTTTATTTTGAAACTCTACATCAGAATGTCCTGATTTTTTCTGAGTGACTAGATGGGGTGTCCTGCTATCACCCTGGAGTGAGATGCGTCTTTGATACTGGACAGTTTTTGTTTTATTCTCATCTAAAAACAGGGATGATAGCTCATGCAATAGAGATTTCAAAGGTATTTTATTTTGAAACTCTACATCAGAATATCCTGATTTTTTCTGAGTGACTAGATGGGGTGTCCTGCTATCACCCTGGAGTGAGATGAGTCTTTGATACGGGACAGTTTTTGTTTTATTCTCATCTAAAAACAGGGATGATAGCTCATACAATAGAGATTTCAAAGGTCTTTTATTTTGAAACTGTCCTTCAGAATGTCCTGATTCTCCCTGAGTGACTAGGTGGGGTGTCCTGCGATCACCCTGGAGTGAGATGAGTCTTTGATACTGGACAGTTTTTGTTTTATTCTCATCTAAAAATAGGGATGATAGCTCATATATGAGATTTCAAAGGTCTTTTATTTTGAAACTGTACATCAGAATGTCCTGATTTTTTCTTAGTGACTAGGTGGGGTGTCCTGCTTTCACCCTGGAGTGAGATGAGTCTTTGATACTTGACAGTCTTTGTTTTATTCTCATCTAAAAATAGGGATGATAGCTCATACAATAGAGATTTCAAAGGTATTTTATTTTGAAACTCTACATCAGAATGTCCTGATGTTTTCTGAGTGACTAGGTGGGGTGTCCTGCTTTCACCCTGGAGTGAGATGAGTCTTTAATACTGGACAGTCTTTGTTTTATTCTCATCTAAAAATAGGGATGATAGCTCATACAATAGAGATTTCAAAGGTATTTTATTTTGAAACTCTAAATCAGAATGTCCTGATTGTTTCTGAGTGACTAGGTGGGGTGTCCTGCTATCACCCTGGAGTGAGATGAGTCTTTGATACTGGACAGTTTTTGTTTTATTCTCATCTAAAAACAGGGATGATAGCTCATACAAGAGAGATTTCAAAGGTATTTTATTTTGAAACTCTACACCAGAATGTCCTGATTTCTTCTGAGTGACTAGATGGGGTGTCCTGCTATCACCCTGGAGTGAGATGAGTCTTTGATACTGGACAGTTTTTGTTTTATTCTCATCTAAAAATAGGGATGATAGCTCATATATGAGATTTCAAAGGTCTTTTATTTTGAAACTGTATATCAGAATGTCCTGATTTTTCTGAGTGACTAGGTGGGGTGTCCTGCTATCACCCTGGAGTTTGATTAGTCTTTGATATTGGACAGTTATTGTTTTATTATCATCTAAAAACAGGGATTATAGCTCATATATGAGACTTCAAAGGTATTTTATTTTGAAACTGTACACCAGAATGTCCTGATTTTTTCTGAGTGACTAGATGGGGTGTCCTGCTATCACCCTGGAGTGAGATGCGTCTTTGATACTGGACAGTTTTTGTTTTAATCTCATCTAAAAACAGGGATGATAGCTCATACAAGAGAGATTTCAAAGGTATTTTATTTTGAAACTCTACATCAGAATGTCCTGATTTTTTCTGAGTGACTAGATGGGGTGTCCTGCTATCACCCTGGAGTGAGATGCGTCTTTGATACTGGACAGTTTTTGTTTTATTCTCATCTAAAAACAGGGATGATAGCTCATACAATAGAGATTTCAAAGGTATTTTATTTTGAAACTCTACATCAGAATGTCCTGATTTTTTCTGAGTGACTAGATGGGGTGTCCTGCTATCACCCTGGAGTGAGATGAGTCTTTGATACGGGACAGTTTTTGTTTTATTCTCATCTAAAAACAGGGATGATAGCTCATGCAATAGAGATTTCAAAGGTCTTTTATTTTGAAACTGTACTTCAGAATGTCCTGATTCTCCCTGAGTGACTAGGTGGGGTGTCCTGCTATCACCCTGGAGTGAGATGAGTCTTTGATACTGGACAGTTTTTGTTTTATTCTCATCTAAAAACAGGGATGATAGCTCATACAATAGAGATTTCAAAGGTATTTTATTTTGAAACTCTACATCAGAATGTCCTGATTTTTTCTGAGTGACTAGATGGGGTGTCCTGCTATCACCCTGGAGTGAGATGAGTCTTTGATACGGGACAGTTTTAGTTTTATTCTCATCTAAAAACAGGGATGATAGCTCATGCAATAGAGATTTCAAAGGTCTTTTATTTTGAAACTGTCCTTCAGAATGTCCTGATTCTCCCTGAGTGACTAGGTGGGGTGTCCTGCTATCACCCTGGAGTTTGATGAGTCTTTGATATTGGACAGTTATTGTTTTATTCTCATCTAAAAACAGGGATGATAGCTCATATATGAGACTTCAAAGGTATTTTATTTTGAAACTGTACACCAGAATGTCCTGATTTTTTCTGAGTGACTAGATGGGGTGTCCTGCTTTCACCCTGGAGTGAGATGAGTCTTTGATACGGGACAGTCTTTGTTTTATTCTCATCTAAATATAGGGATGATAGCTCATACAATAGAGATTTCAAAGGTATTTTATTTTGAAACTCTACATCAGAATGTCCTGATTTTTTCTGAGTGACTAGATGGGGTGTCCTGCTATCACCCTGGAGTGAGATGCGTCTTTGATACTGGACAGTTTTTGTTTTATTCTCATCTAAAAACAGGGACGATAGCTCATGCAATAGAGATTTAAAATGTCTTTTATTTTGAAACTGTACACCAGAATGTCCTGATTTTTTCTGAGTGACTAGATGGGGTGTCCTGCTATCACCCTGGAGTGAGATGAGTCTTTGATACGGGACAGTCTTTGTTTTATTCTCATCTAAAAACAGGGATGATAGCTCATGCAATAGAGATTTCAAAGGTCTTTTATTTTGAAACTGTACTTCAGAATGTCCTGATTCTCCCTGAGTGACTAGGTGGGGTGTCCTGCTATCACCCTGGAGTGAGATTAGTCTTTGATACTGGACAGTTTTTGTTTTATTCTCATCTAAAAACAGGGATGATAGCTCATACAAGAGAGATTTCAAAGGTATTTTATTTTGAAACTCTACATCAGAATGTCCTGATTCTCCCTGAGTGACTAGGTGGGGTGTCCTGCTATCACCCTGGAGTGAGATGAGTCTTTGATACTGGACAGTTTTTGTTTTATTCTCATCTAAAAATAGGGATGATAGCTCATATATGAGATTTCAAAGGTCTTTTATTTTGAAACTGTACACCAGAATGTCCTGATTTTTTCTGAGTGACGCGATGGGGTGTCCTGCTTTCACCCTGGAGTGAGATGAGTCTTTGATACTGGACAGTCTTTGTTTTATTCTCATCTAAAAATAGGGATGATAGCTAATACAATAGAGATTTCAAAGGTATTTTATTTTGAAACTCTAAATCAGAATGTCCTGATTTTTTCTGAGTGACTAGGTGGGGTGTCCTGCTATCACCCTGGAGTGAGATGAGTCTTTGATACGGGACAGTTTTTGTTTTATTCTCATCTAAAAACAGGGATGATAGCTCATGCAATAGAGATTGCAAAGGTCTTTTATTTTTAGACTGTACTTCAGAATGTCCTGATTCTCCCTGAGTGACTAGGTGGGGTGTCCTGCTATCACCCTGGAGTGAGATGAGTCTTTGATACTGGACAGTTTTCGTTTTATTCTCATCTAAAAATAGGGATGATAGCTCATATATGAGATTTCAAAGGTCTTTTATTTTGAAACTGTCCTTCAGAATGTCCTGATTCTCCCTGAGTGACTAGGTGGGGTGTCCTGCTATCACCCTGGAGTGAGATGAGTCTTTGATACTGGACAGTTTTTGTTTTATTCTCATCTAAAAACAGGGATGATAGCTCATATATGAGACTTCAAAGGTATTTTATTTTGAAACTGTACACCAGAATGTCCTGATTCTCCCTGAGTGACTAGGTGGGGTGTCCTGCTATCACCCTGGACTGAGATGAGTCTTTGATACTGGACAGTTTTTGTTTTATTCTCATCTAAAAACAGGAATGATAGCTCATACAATAGAGATTTCAAAGGTATTTTATTTTGAAACTCTAAATCAGAATGTCCTGATTTTTTCTGAGTGACTAGATGGGGTGTCCTGCTATCACCCTGGAGTGAGATGAGTCTTTGATACGGGACAGTTTTTGTTTTATTCTCATCTAAATACAGGGATGATAGCTCATGCAATAGAGATTTCAAAGGTCTTTTATTTTGAAACTGTCCTTCAGAATGTCCTGATTCTCCCTGAGTGACTAGGTGGGGTGTCCTGCTATCACCCTGGAGTGAGATGAGTCTTTGATACTGGACAGTTTTTGTTTTATTCTCATCTAAAAACAGGGATGATAGCTCATATATGAGACTTCAAAGGTATTTTATTTTGAAACTGTACACCAGAATGTCCTGATTTTTTCTGAGTGACTAGATGGGGTGTCCTGCTATCACCCTGGAGTGAGATGAGTCTTTGATACGGGACAGTCTTTGTTTTATTCTCATCTAAAAACAGGGATGATAGCTCATGCAATAGAGATTTCAAAGGTCTTTTATTTTGAAACTGTACTTCAGAATGTCCTGATTCTCCCTGAGTGACTAGGTGGGGTGTCCTGCTATCACCCTGGAGTGAGATGAGTCTTTGATACTGGACAGTTTTTGTTTTATTCTCATCTAAAAACAGGGATGATAGCTCATACAAGAGAGATTTCAAAGGTATTTTATTTTGAAACTCTACATCAGAATGTCCTGATTCTCCCTGAGTGACTAGGTGGGGTGTCCTGCTATCACCCTGGAGTGAGATGAGTCTTTGATACTGATCAGTTTTTGTTTTATTCTCATCTAAAAATAGGGATGATAGCTCATATATGAGATTTCAAAGGTCTTTTATTTTGAAACTGTACATCAGAATGTCCTGATTTTTTCTGAGTGACTAGATGGGGTGTCCTGCTATCACCCTGGAGTGAGATGCGTCTTTGATACTGGACAGTTTTTGTTTTATTCTCATCTAAAAACAGGGATGATAGCTCATACAATAGAGATTTCAAAGGTCTTTTATTTTGAAACTCTACATCAGAATGTCCTGATTTTTTCTGAGTGACTAGGTGGGGTGTCCTGTTATCACCCTGGAGTTTGATGAGTCTTTGATATCGGACAGTTATTGTTTTATTCTCATCTAAAAACAGGGATGATAGCTCATATATGAGACTTCAAAGGTATTTTATTTTGAAAATGTACATCAGAATGTCCTGATTTTTTCTGAGTGACTAGATGGGGTTTCCTGCTATCACCCTGGAGTGAGATGAGTTTTTGATATTGGACAGTATTTGTTTTATTCTCATCTAAAAACAGGGATGATAGCTCATATATGAGACTTCAAAGGTATTTTATTTTGAAACTCTACATCAGAATGTCCTGATTTTTTCGGAGTGACTAGAAAGGGTGTCCTGCTATCACCATGGAGTGAGATGAGTCTTTGATACTGGACAGTCTTTGTTTTATTCTCATCTAAAAACAGGGATGATAGCTCATACAATAGAGATTTCAAAGGTCTTTTATTTTGAAACTCTACATCAGAAAGTCCTGATTCTCCCTGAGTGACTAAGTGGGGTGTCCTGTTATAACACTGAAGGGAAATGAGTATTTGATACTGGACAGTTTTGTTTTATTCTCATCTAAACAGAGAGGGATGATAGCTCATATATGAGATTTCAAAGGTCTTTTATTTTGAAACTCTACATCAGAATGTCCTGATTCTCCCTGAGTGACTAGGTGGGGTGTCATGCTATCACCCTGGAGTGAGATGAGTCTTTGATACTGGACAGTTTTTGTTTTATTCTCATCTAAACAGAGAGGGATGATAGCTCATATATGAGATTTCAAAGGTCTTTTATTTTGAAACTGTACATCAGAATGTACTGATTTTTTCTGAGTGACTAGGTGGCGTGTCCTGCTATCACCCTGTAGTGAGATCAGTCTTTGATACTTGAGAGTTTTTGTTTTATTCTCATCTAAACAGAGAGGGATTATAGCTCATATATGAGATTTCAAAGGTCTTTTATTTTGAAACTCTACATCAGAATGTCCTGATTCTCCCTGAGTGACTAGGTGGGGTGTCCTGCTATCACCCTGGAGTGAGATGCGTCTTTGATACTGGACAGTTTTTGTTTTATTCTCATCTAAAAACAGGGATGATAGCTCATACAATAGAGATTTCAAAGGTATTTTATTTTGCAACTCTACATCAGAATGTCCTGATTTTTTCTGAGTGACTAGATGGGGTGTCCTGCTATCACCCTGGAGTGAGATGCGTCTTTGATACTGGACAGTTTTTGTTTTATTCTCATCTAAAAACAGGGATGATAGCTCATACAATAGAGATTTCAAAGGTATTTTATTTTGAAACTCTACATCAGAATGTCCTGATTTTTTCTGAGTGACTAGATGGGGTGTCCTGCTATCACCATGGAGTGAGATGAGTCTTTGATACAGGACAGTTTTTGTTTTATTCTCATCTAAAAACAGGGATGATAGCTCATGCAATTGAGATTTCAAAGGTCTTTTATTTTGAAACTGTACATCAGAATGTCCTGATTCTCCCTGAGTGAATAGGTGGGGTTTCATGCTATCACCCTGCAGTGAGATGAGTCTTTGATACTGGACAGTTTTTGTTTTATTCTCATCTAAAAACAGGGATGATAGCTAATACAATAGAGATTTCAAAAATATTTTATTTTGAAACTCTACATCAGAATGTGCTGATTTTTTCTCAGTGACTAGATGGGGTGTCCTGCTATCATCCTGGAGTGAGATGAGTCTTTGATACTGGACAGTTTTTGTTTTATTCTCATCTAAATACAGGGATGATAGCTAATACAATAGAGATTTCAAAAATATTTTATTTTGAAACTCTACATCAGAATGTCCTGATTTTTTCTCAGTGACTAGATGGGGTGTCCTGCTATCACCCTGGAGTGAGATGAGTCTTTGATACTGGAGAGATTTTGTTTTATTCTCATCTAAACAGAGAGGGATGATAGCTCATATATGAGATTTCAAAGGTCTTTTATTTTGAAACTGTACATCAGAATGTCCTGATTTTTTCTGAGTGACTATGTGGCGTGTCCTGCTATAACCCTGGAGTGAGATCAGTCTTTGATACTTGAGAGTTTTTGTTTTATTCTCATCTAAACAGAGAGGGATGATAGCTCATATATGAGATTTCAAAGGTCTTTTATTTTGAAACTCTATATCAGAATGTCCTGATTTTCCCTGAGTGACTAGGTGGGGTGTCCTGCTATCACCCTGGAGTGAGATGCGTCTTTGATACTGGACAGTCTTTGTTTTATTCTCATCTAAAAACAGGGATGATAGCTCATACAATAGAGATTTCAAAGGTCTTTTATTTTGAAACTCTACATCAGAAAGTCCTGATTCTCCCTGAGTGACTAGGTGGGGTGTCCTGTTATAACCCTGAAGGGAAATGAGTATTTGATACTGGACAGTTTTGTTTTATTCTCATCTAAACAGAGAGGGATGAGAGCTCATATATGAGATTTCAAAGGTCTTTTATTTTGAAACTGTACATCAGAATGTCCTGATTCTCCCTGAGTGACTTGATGGGGTGTCCTGCTATCACCATGGAGTTAGATGAGTCTTTGATACTGGACAGTGTTTGTTTTATTCCCATCTAAAAACAGGGATGATAGCTCATATATGAGATTTCAAAGGTATTTTATTTTGAAACTGTACTTCAGAATGTCCTGATTTTTTCTGAGTGACTAGATGGGGTGTCCTGCTATCACCATGGAATTAGATGAGTCTTTGATACTGGACAGTTTTTGTTTTATTCTCATCTAAAAACAGGGATGATAGCTCATGCAATAGAGATTTCAAAGGTATTTTATTTTGAAACTGTACATCAGAATGTATTGATTCTCCCTGAGTGACTAGGTGGGGTTTCCTGCTATCACCCTGGAGTGAGATGAGTTTTTGATACTGGACAGTTATTGTTTTATTCTCATCTAAAAACAGGGATGATAGCTCATACAATAGAGATTTCAAAGGTCTTTTATTTTGAAACTGTACATCAGAAAGTCCTGATTCTCCCTGAGTGACTAAGTGGGGTGTCCTGTTATCACCCTGAAGGGAAATGAGTATTTGATACTGGACAGTGTTTGTTTTATTCTTATCTAAATACAGAGGGATGATAGCTCATATATGAGATTTCAAAGGTCTTTTATTTTGAAACTCTACATCAGAATGTCCTGATTCTCCCTGAGTGACTAGGTGGGGTGTCATGCTATCACCCTGGAGTGAGATGAGTTTTTGATACTGGACAGTTATTGTTTTATTCTCATCTAAAAAATGGGATGATAGCTCATATATGAGATTTCAAAGGTCTTTTATTTTGAAACTCTACATCAGAATGTCCTGATTTTTTCTGAGTGACTAGATGGGGTGTCCTGCTATCACCATGGAGTTAGATGAGTCTTTGATACTGGACAGTGTTTGTTTTATT
The DNA here is from genome assembly GCF_949606895.1 of Notothenia rossii. Taxonomy (NCBI): domain Eukaryota; kingdom Metazoa; phylum Chordata; class Actinopteri; order Perciformes; family Nototheniidae; genus Notothenia; species Notothenia rossii. The sequence continues at coordinate 99,224 of NW_027639629.1, forward strand.
CCCATCTAAAAACAGGGATGATAGCTCATATATGAGACTTCAAAGATATTTTATTTTGAAACTCTAAATCAGAATGTCCTGATTCTCCCTGATTGACTAGGTGGGGTGTCCTGCTATCACCCTGGAGTGAGATGCGTCTTTGTTACTTGACAGTGTTTGTTTTATTGCCATCTAAAAAGAGGGATGATAGCTCATACAATAGAGATTTCAAAGGTCTTTTATTTTGAAACTCTACATCAGAATGTCCTGATTTTTTCTGAGTGACTAGATGGGGTGTCCTGCTATCACCATGGAGTTAGATGAGTCTTTGATACTGGACAGTTTTTGTTTTATTCTCATCTAAAAACAGGGATGATAGCTCATACAATAGAGATTTCAATGGTATTTTATTTTGAAACTCTACATCAGAATGTCCTGATCTTTTCTGAGTGACTAGATGGGGTGTCCTGCTATCAACCTGGAGTGAGATGAGTCTTTGATACGGGACAGTTTTTGTTTTATTCTCATCTAAAAACAGGGATGATAGCTCATGCAATAGATATTTCAAAGGTCTTTTATTTTGAAACTGTACTTCAGAATGTCCTGATTCTCCCTGAGTGACTAAGTGGGGTGTCCTGTTATCACCCTGGAGTTTGATGAGTCTTTGAAATTGGACAGTTATTGTTTTATTCTCATCTAAAAAATGGGATGATAGCTCATATATGAGATTTCAAAGGTCTTTTATTTTGAAACTGTACATCAGAATGTCCTGATTTTTTCTGAGTGACTAGATGGGGGGTCCTGCTATCACCATGGAGTTAGATGAGTCTTTGATACTGGACAGTGTTTGTTTTATTCCCATCTAAAAAGAGGGATGATAGCTCATATATGAGACTTCAAAGATATTTTATTTTGAAACTCTAAATCAGAATGTCCTGATTCTCCCTGAGTGACTAGGTGGGGTGTCCTGCTATCACCCTGGAGTGAGATGAGTCTTTGATACTGGAGAGATTTTGTTTTATTCTCATCTAAACAGAGAGGGATGATAGCTCATATATGAGATTTCAAAGGTATTTTATTTTGAAACTGTACATCAGAATGTCCTGATTTTTTCTGAGTGACTAGATGGGGTGTCCTGCTATCACCATGGAATTAGATGAGTCTTTGATACTGGACAGTTTTTGTTTTATTCTCATCTAAAAACAGGGATGATAGCTCATACAATAGAGATTTCAAAGGTATTTTATTTTGAAACTCTACCTCAGAATGTCCTGATTTTTTTCTGAGTGACTAGGTGGGGTGTCCTGCTATCACCCTGGAGTTTGATGAGTCTTTGAAATTGGACAGTTATTGTTTTATTCTCATCTAAAAAATGGGATGATAGCTCATATATGAGATTTCAAAGGTCTTTTATTTTGAAACTGTACATCAGAATGTCCTGATTTTTTCTGAGTGACTAGATGGGGGGTCCTGCTATCACCATGGAGTTAGATGAGTCTTTGATACTGGACAGTGTTTGTTTTATTCCCATCTAAAAAGAGGGATGATAGCTCATATATGAGACTTCAAAGATATTTTATTTTGAAACTCTAAATCAGAATGTCCTGATTCTCCCTGAGTGACTAGGTGGGGTGTCCTGCTATCACCCTGGAGTGAGATGCGTCTTTGTTACTTGACAGTGTTTGTTTTATTGTCATCTAAAAACAGGGATGATAGCTCATGCAATAGAGATTTCAAAGGTCTTTTATTTTGAAACTGTACTTCAGAATGTCCTGATTCTCCCTGAGTGACTAGGTGGGGAGTCCTGCTATCACCCTGGAGTGAGATGAGTCTTTGATACTGGACAGTTTTTGTTTTATTCTCATCTAAAAACAGGGATGATAGCTCATGCAATAGAGATTTCAAAGGTCTTTTATTTTGAAACTGTACATCAGAATGTCCTGATTTTTTCTGAGTGACTAGGTGACGTGTCCTGCTATCACCCTGGAGTGAGATCAGTCTTTGATACTTGAGAGTTTTTGTTTTATTCTCATCTAAACAGAGAGGGATTATAGCTCATATATGAGATTTCAAAGGTCTTTTATTTTGAAACTCTATATCAGAATGTCCTGATTCTCCCTGAGTGACTAGGTGGGGTGTCCTGCTATCACCCTGGAGTGAGATGCGTCTTTGATACTGGACAGTGTTTGTTTTATTGTCATCTAAAAACAGGGATGATAGCTCATGCAATAGAGATTTCAAAGGTCTTTTATTTTGAAACTGTACATCAGAATGTCCTGATTCTCCCTGAGTGACTAGATGGGGTGTCCTGCTATCACTCTGGAGTGAGATGAGTCTTTGATACTGGACAGTTTTTGTTTTATTCTCATCTAAAAACAGGGATGATAGCTAATACAATAGAGACTTCAAAAATATTTTATTTTGAAACTCTACATCAGAATGTCCTGATTTTTTCTGAGTGACTAGATGGGGTGTCCTGCTATCACCATGGAGTTAGATGAGTCTTTGATACTGGACATTGTTTGTTTTATTCCCATCTAAAAACAGGGATGATAGCTCATATATGAGATTTCAAAGGTATTTTATTTTGAAACTCTAAATCAGAATGTCCTGATTTTTTCTGAGTGACTAGGTGGGGTGTCCTGCTATCACCCTGGAGTGAGATGCGTCTTTGATACTGGACAGTCTTTGTTTTATTATCATCTAAAAATAGGGATGATAGCTCATACAATAGAGATTTCAAAGGTATTTTATTTTGAAACTCTACATCAGAATGTCCTGATTTTTTCTGAGTGACTAGGTGGGGTGTCCTGCTATCACCCTGGAGTGAGATGAGTCTTTGATACTGGACAGTTTTTGTTTTATTCTCATCTAAACAGAGATGGATGATAGCTCATATATGAGATTTCAAAGGTCTTTTATTTTGAAACTGTACATCAGAATGTCCTGATTTTTTCTGAGTGACTAGGTGGCGTGTCCTGCTATCACCCTGGAGTGAGATCAGTCTTTGATACTTGAGAGTTTTTGTTTTATTCTCATCTAAACAGAGAGGGATTATAGCTCATATATGAGATTTCAAAGGTCTTTTATTTTGAAACTCTACATCAGAATGTCCTGATTCTCCCTGAGTGACTAGGTGGGATGTCCTGCTATCACCCTGGAGTGAGATGCGTCTTTGATACTGGACAGTTTTTGTTTTATTATCATCTAAAAACAGGGATGATAGCTCATGCAATAGAGATTTCAAAGGTCTTTTATTTTGAAACTCTACATCAGAAAGTCCTGATTCTCCCTGAGTGACTAGGTGGGGTGTCCTGTTATCACCCTGAAGGGAAATGAGTATTTGATACTGGACAGTGTTTGTTTTATTCTTATCTAAATACAGAGGGATGATAGCTCAAATATGAGATTTCAAAGGTATTTTATTTTGAAACTCTACATCAGAATGTCCTGATTCTCCCTGAGTGACTAGGTGGGGTGTCATGCTATCACCCTGGAGTGAGATGAGTTTTTGATACTGGACAGTTATTGTTTTATTCTCATCTAAAAACAGGGATGATAGCTCATATATGAGATTTCAAAGGTATTTTATTTTGAAACTCTAAATCAGAATGTCCTGATTTTTTCTGAGTGACTAGATGGGGTGTCCTGCTATCACCCTGGAGTGAGAAGAGTCTTTGATACTGGACAGTTTTTGTGTTATTCTCATCTAAACAGAGAGGGATGATAGCTCATATATGAGATTTCAAAGGTCTTTTATTTTGAAACTGTACATCAGAATGTCCTGATTTTTTCTGAGTGACTCGGTGGGGTGTCCTGCTGTCACCCTGGTGTTTGTTGAGTCTTTGATATTGGACAGTTATTGTTTTATTCTCATCTAAAAACAGGGATGATAGCTCATATATGAGACTTCAAAGGTATTTTATTTTGAAACTCTACATCAGAATGTCCTGATTTTTTCTGAGTGACTAGGTGGGGTGTCCTGCTATCACCCTGGAGTGAGATGCGTCTTTGATACTCGACAGTTTTTGTTTTATTCTCATCTAAAAACAGGGATGATAGCTCATACAATAGAGATTTCAAAGGTATTTTATTTTGAAACTCTACATCAGAATGTCCTGATTTTTTCTGAGTGACTAGATGGGGTGTCCTGCTATCACCCTGGAGTGAGATGAGTCTTTGATACTGGACAGTCTTTGTTTTATTATCATCTAAAAATAGGGATGATAGCTCATACAATAGAGATTTCAAAGGTATTTTATTTTGAAACTCTACATCAGAATGTCCTGATTTTTTCTGAGTGACTAGGTGGGGTGTCCTGCTATCACCCTGGAGTGAGATGAGTCTTTGATATTGGACAGTTATTGTTTTATTCTCATCTAAAAACAGGGATGATAGCTCATGCAATAGAAATTTCAAAGGTCTTTTATTTTGAAACTCTACATCAGAAAGTCCTGATTCTCCTTGAGTGACTAGGTGGGGTGTCCTGTTATCACCCTGAAGGGAAATGAGTATTTGATACTGGACAGTGTTTGTTTTATTCTTATCTAAATACAGAGATAGCTCATATATGAGATTTCAAAGGTCTTTTATTTTGAAACTCTACATCAGAATGTCCTGATTCTCCCTGAGTGACTAGGTGGGGTGTCCTGCTATCACCCTGGAGTGAGATGCGTCTTTGATACTGGACAGTCTTTGTTTTATTCTCATCTAAAAACAGGGATGATAGCTCATACAATAGAGATTTCAAAGGTCTTTTATTTTGAAACTCTACATCAGAAAGTCCTGATCTCCCTGAGTGACTAGGTGGGGTGTCCTGTTATAACCCTGAAGGGAAATGAGTATTTGATACTGGACAGTTTTGTTTTATTCTCATCTAAATATAGGGATGATAGCTCATACAATAGAGATTTCAAAGGTATTTTATTTTGAAACTGTAAATCAGAATGTCCTGTTTTTTTCTGAGTGACTAGGTGGGGTGTCCTGCTATCACCCTGGAGTGAGATGCGTCTTTGATACTGGACAGTCTTTGTTTTATTCTCATCTAAATATAGGGATGATAGCTCATACAATAGAGATTTCAAAGGTATTTTATTTTGAAACTGTAAATCAGAATGTCCTGTTTTTTTCTGAGTGACTAGGTGGGGTGTCCTGCTATCACCCTGGAGTGAGATGCGTCTTTGATACTGGAGAGATTTTGTTTTATTCTCATCTAAACAGAGAGGGATGATAGCTCATATATGAGATTTCAAAGGTATTTTATTTTGAAACTGTACATCAGAATGTCCTGATTTTTTCTGAGTGACTAGATGGGGTGTCCTGCTATCACCATGGAATTAGATGAGTCTTTGATACTGGACAGTTTTTGTTTTATTCTCATCTAAAAACAGGGATGATAGCTCATACAATAGAGATTTCAAAGGTATTTTATTTTGAAACTCTACATCAGAATGTCCTGATTCTCCCTGAGTGACTAGGTGGGGTGTTCTGCTATCACCCTGGAGTGAGATGCGTCTTTGATACTGGACAGTGTTTGTTTTATTGTCATCTAAAAACAGGGATGATAGCTCATGCAATAGAGATTTCAAAGGTCTTTTATTTTGAAACTGTACATCAGAATGTCCTGATTCTCCCTGAGTGACTAGATGGGGTGTCCTGCTATCACTCTGGAGTGAGATGAGTCTTTGATACTGGACAGTTTTTGTTTTATTCTCATCTAAAAACAGGGATGATAGCTAATACAATAGAGACTTCAAAAATATTTTATTTTGAAACTCTACATCAGAATGTCCTGTTTTTCTCTGAGTGACTAGATGGGGTGTCCTGCTATCACCATGGAGTTAGATGAGTCTTTGATACTGGACATTGTTTGTTTTATTCCCATCTAAAAACAGGGATGATAGCTCATATATGAGATTTCAAAGGTATTTTATTTTGAAACTCTACATCAGAATGTCCTGATTCTCCCTGAGTGACTAGGTGGGGTGTCCTGCTATCACCCTGGAGTGAGATGCGTCTTTGATACTGGACAGTCTTTGTTTTATTCTCATCTAAAAATAGGGATGATAGCTCATACAATAGAGATTTCAAAGGTATTTTATTTTGAAACTCTACATCAGAATGTCCTGATTTTTTCTGAGTGACTAGGTGGGGTGTCCTGCTATCACCCTGGAGTGAGATGAGTCTTTGATACTGGACAGTTTTTGTTTTATTCTCATCTAAACAGAGAGGGATGATAGCTCATATATGAGATTTCAAAGGTCTTTTATTTTGAAACTGTACATCAGAATGTCCTGATTTTTTCTGAGTGACTAGGTGGCGTGTCCTGCTATCACCCTGGAGTGAGATCAGTCTTTGATACTTGAGAGTTTTTGTTTTATTCTCATCTAAACAGAGAGGGATTATAGCTCATATATGAGATTTCAAAGGTCTTTTATTTTGAAACTCTACATCAGAATGTCCTGATTCTCCCTGAGTGACTAGGTGGGGTGTCCTGCTATCACCCTGGAGTGAGATGCGTCTTTGATACTGGACAGTTTTTGTTTTATTCTCATCTAAAAACAGGGATGATAGCTCATACAATAGAGATTTCAAAGGTATTTTATTTTGAAACTCTACATCAGAATATCCTGATTTTTTCTGAGTGACTAGATGGGGTGTCCTGCTATCACCCTGGAGTGAGATGCGTCTTTGATATTGGACAGTTATTGTTTTATTCTCATCTAAAAACAGGGATGATAGCTCATATATAGCTCAGCTTCAAAGGTATTTTATTTTGAAACTGTACACCAGAATGTCCTGATTTTTTCTGAGTGACTAGATGGGGTGTCCTGCTATCACCCTGGAGTGAGATGAGTCTTTGATACTGGACAGTTTTTGTTTTATTCTCATCTAAAAACAGGGATGATAGCACATACAATAGAGATTTCAAAGGTATTTTATTTTGAAACTCTACATCAGAATGTCCTGATTTTTTCTGAGTGACTAGATGGGGTGTCCTGCTATCACCCTGGAGTGAGATGAGTCTTTGATACTGGACAGTTTTTGTTTTATTATCATCTAAACAGAGAGGGATGATAGCTCATATATGAGATTTCAAAGGTCTTTTATTTTGAAACTGTACATCAGAATGTCCTGATTTTTTCTGAGTGACTAGGTGGGGTGTCCTGCTATCACCCTGGCGTTTGATGAGTCTTTGATATTGGACAGTTATTGTTTTATTCTCATCTAAAAACAGGGATGATAGCTCATATATGAGACTTCAAAGGTATTTTATTTTGAAACTGTACACCAGAATGTCCTGATTTTTTCTGAGTGACTAGATGGGGTGTCCTGCTATCACCCTGGAGTGAGATGAGTCTTTGATACTGGACAGTCTTTGTTTTATTATCATATAAAAATAGGGATGATAGCTCATACAATAGAGATTTCAAAGGTATTTTATTTTGAAACTCTACATCAGAATGTCCTGATTTTTTCTGAGTGACTAGGTGGGGTGTCCTGCTATCACCCTGGAGTGAGATGAGTCTTTGATATTGGACAGTTATTGTTTTATTCTCATCTAAAAACAGGGATGATAGCTCATGCAATAGAGATTTCAAAGGTCTTTTATTTTGAAACTCTACATCAGAAAGTCCTGATTCTCCTTGAGTGACTAGGTGGGGTGTCCTGTTATCACCCTGAAGGGAAATGAGTATTTGATACTGGACAGTGTTTGTTTTATTCTTATCTAAATACAGAGATAGCTCATATATGAGATTTCAAAGGTCTTTTATTTTGAAACTCTACATCAGAATGTCCTGATTCTCCCTGAGTGACTAGGTGGGGTGTCCTGCTATCACCCTGGAGTGAGATGCGTCTTTGATACTGGACAGTCTTTGTTTTATTCTCATCTAAAAATAGGGATGATAGCTCATACAATAGAGATTTCAAAGGTATTTTATTTTGAAACTCTACATCAGAATGTCCTGATTTTTTCTGAGTGACTAGGTGGGGTGTCCTGCTATCACCCTGGAGTGAGATGAGTCTTTGATACTGGACAGTTATTGTTTTATTCTCATCTAAACAGAGAGGGATGATAGCTCATATATAAGATTTCAAAGGTCTTTTATTTTGAAACTGTACATCAGAATGTCCTGATTTTTTCTGAGTGACTAGGTGGCGTGTCCTGCTATCACCCTGGAGTGAGATCAGTCTTTGATACTTGAGAGTTTTTGTTTTATTATCATCTAAACAGAGAGGGATTATAGCTCATATATGAGATTTCAAAGGTCTTTTATTTTGAAACTCTACATCAGAATGTCCTGATTTTTTCTGAGTGACTAGGTGGGGTGTCCTGCTATCACCCTGGAGTTTGTTGAGTCTTTGATATTGGACAGTTAATGTTTTATTCTCATCTAAAAACAGGGATGATAGCTCATATATGAGACTTCAAAGGTATTTTATTTTGAAACTGTACACCAGAATGTCCTGATTTTTTCTGAGTGACTAGATGGGGTGTCCTGCTATCACCCTGGAGTGAGATGAGTCTTTGATACTGGACAGTCTTTGTTTTATTCTCATCTAAAAATAGGGATGATAGCTCATACAATAGAGATTTCAAAGGTATTTTATTTTGAAACTCTACATCAGAATGTCCTGATTTTTTCTGAGTGACTAGATGGGGTGTCCTGCTATCACCCTGGAGTGAGATGCGTCTTTGATACTGGACAGTTTTTGTTTTATTCTCATCTAAATACAGGGATGATAGCTCATACAATAGAGATTTCAAAGGTATTTTATTTTGAAACTCTACATCAGAATGTCCTGATTTTTTATGAGTGACTAGATGGGGTGTCCTGCTATCACCCTGGAGTGAGATGCGTCTTTGATACTGGACAGTTTTTGTTTTATTCTCATCTAAAAACAGGGATGATAGCTCATATATAGCTCAGCTTCAAAGGTATTTTATTTTGAAACTGTACACCAGAATGTCCTGATTTTTTCTGAGTGACTAGATGGGGTGTCCTGCTATCACCCTGGAGTGAGATGAGTCTTTGATACTGGACAGTCTTTGTTTTATTCTAATCTAAAAATAGGGATGATAGCTCATACAATAGAGATTTCAAAGGTATTTTATTTTGAAACTCTACATCAGAATGTCCTGATTTTTTATGAGTGACTAGGTGGGGTGTCCTGCTATCACCCTGGAGTGAGATGAGTCTTTGATACTGGACAGTTTTTGTTTTATTCTCATCTAAAAACAGGGATGATAGCTCATGCAATAGAGATTTCAAAGGTCTTTTATTTTGAAACTGTACTTCAGAATATCCTGATTCTCCCTGAGTGTCTAGGTGGGTTGTCCTGCTATCACCCTGGAGTTTGATGAGTCTTTGATATTGGACAGTTATTGTTTTATTCTCATCTAAAAACAGAGATGATAGCTCATATATGAGACTTCAAAGGTATTTTATTTTGAAACTGTACACCAGAATGTCCTGATTTTTTCTGAGTGACTAGATGGGGTGTCCTGCTATCACCCTGGAGTGAGATGAGTCTTTGATACTGGACAGTCTTTGTTTTATTCTCATATAAAAATAGGGATGATAGCTCATACAATAGAGATTTCAAAGGTATTTTATTTTGAAACTCTACATCAGAATGTCCTGATTTTTTCTGAGTGACTAGATGGGGTGTCCTGCTATCACCCTGGAGTGAGATGAGTCTTTGATACTGGACAGTGTTTGTTTTATTCTCATCTAAAAATAGGGATGATAGCTCATACAATAGAGATTTCAAAGGTATTTTATTTTGAAACTCTACATCAGAATGTCCTGATTTTTTCTGAGTGACTAGATGGGGTGTCCTGCTATCACCCTGGAGTGAGATGTGTCTTTGATACGGGACAATTTTTGTTTTATTCTCATCTAAAAACAGGGATGATAGCTCATGCAATAGAGATTTCAAAGGTCTTTTATTTTGAAACTGTACTTCAGAATGTCCTGATTCTCCCTGAGTGACTAGGTGGGGTGTCCTGCTATCACCCTGGAGTGAGATGAGTCTTTGATACTGGACAGTTTTTGTTTTATTCTCATCTAAACAGAGAGGGATGATAGCTCATATATGAGATTCCAAAGGTCTTTTATTTTGAAACTGTACATCAGAATGTCCTGATTTTTTCTGAGTGACAAGGTGGGGTGTCATGCTATCACCCTGGAGTTTGATGAGTCTTTGATATTGGACAGTTATTGTTTTATTCTCATCTAAAAACAGGGATGATAGCTCATATATGAGACTTCAAAGGTATTTTATTTTGAAACTGTACACCAGAATGTCCTGATTTTTTCTGAGTGACTAGATGGGGTGTCCTGCTGTCACCATGGAGTGAGATGAGTCTTTGATACTGGACAGTGTGTGTTTTATTCCCATCTAAAAACAGGGATGATAGCTCATATATGAGACTTCAAAGGTATTTTATTTTGAAACTCTAAATCAGAATGTCCTGATTCTCCCTGAGTGACTAGGTGGGGTGTCCTGCTATCACCCTGGAGTGAGATGAGTCTTTGATACGGGACAGTTTTTGTTTTATTCTCATCTAAAAACAGGGATGATAGCTCATGCAATAGAGATTTCAAAGGTCTTTTATTTTGAAACTGTACTTCAGAATGTCCTGATTCTTTCTGAGTGACTAAATGGGGTGTCCTGCTTTCACCCTGGAGTGAGATGAGTCTTTGATACTGGACAGTCTTTGTTTTATTCTCATCTAAAAATAGGGATGATAGCTCATACAATAGAGATTTCAAAGGTATTTTATTTTGAAACTCTACATCATAATGTCCTGATTTTTTTGAGTGACTAGGTGGGGTGTCCTGCTATCACCCTGGAGTGAGATGAGTCTTTGATACTGGACAGTTTTTGTTTTATTCTCATCTAAACAGAGAGGGATGATAGCTCATATATGAGATTTCAAAGGTCTTTTATTTTGAAACTGTACATCAGAATGTCCTGATTTTTTCTGAGTGACTAGGTGGCGTGTCCTGCTATCACCCTGGAGTGAGATCAGTCTTTGATACTTGAGAGTTTTTGTTTTATTCTCATCTAAACAGAGAGGGATTATAGCTCATATATGAGATTTCAAAGGTATTTTATTTTTAAACTCTACATCAGAATGTCCTGATTCTCCCTGAGTGACTAGGTGGGGTGTCCTGCTATCACCCTGGAGTGAGATGCGTCTTTGATACTGGACAGTTTTTGTTTTATTCTCATCTAAAAACAGGGATGATAGCTCATACAATAGAGATTTCAAAGGTATTTTATTTTGAAACTCTACATCAGAATGTCCTGATTTTTTCTGAGTGACTAGGTGGCGTGTCCTGCTATCACCCTGGAGTGAGATGAGTCTTTGATACTGGACAGTTTTTGTTTTATTCTCATCTAAAAACAGGGATGATAGCTCATACAATAGAGATTTCAAAGGTATTTTATTTTGAAACTCTACATCAGAATGTCTTGATTTTTTCTGAGTGACTAGATGGGGTGTCCTGCTATCACCCTGGAGTGAGATGAGTCTTTGATACTGGACAGTTTTTGTTTTATTCTCATCTAAAAACAGGGATGATAGCTCATGCAATAGAGATTTCAAAGGTCTTTTATTTTGAAACTGTACTTCAGAATGTCCTGATTCTCCCTGAGTGACTAGGTGGGGAGTCCTGCTATCACCCTGGAGTGAGATGAGTCTTTGATACTGGACAGTTATTGTTTTATTCTCATCTAAAAACAGGGATGATAGCTCATACAATAGAGATTTCAAAGGTCTTTTATTTTGAAACTGTACATCAGAATGTCCTGATTTTTTCTGAGTGACTAGGTGGGGTGTCCTGCTATCACCCTGGAGTAAGATGCGTCTTTGATACTGGACAGTTTTTGTTTTATTCTCATCTAAAAACAGGGATGATAGCTCATATATGAGAATTCAAAGGTATTTTATTTTGAAACTGTAAACCAGAATGTCCTGATTTTTTCTGAGTGACTAGATGGGGTGTCCTGCTATCACCCTGAAGGGAAATGAGTATTTGATACTGGACAGTGTTTGTTTTATTCTTATCTAAATACAGAGGGATGATAGCTCATATATGAGATTTCAAAGGTCTTTTATTTTGAAACTCTACATCAGAATGTCCTGATTCTCCCTGAGTGACTAGGTGGGGTGTCATGCTATCACCCTGGAGTGAGATGAGTTTTTGATACTGGACAGTTATTGTTTTATTCTCATCTAAAAACAGGGATGATAGCTCATATATGAGATTTCAAAGGTATTTTATTTTGAAACTCTAAATCAGAATGTCCTGATTTTTTCTGAGTGACTAGGTGGGGTGTTCTGCTATCACCCTGGAGTGAGATGCGTCTTTGATACTGGACAGTCTTTGTTTTATTCTCATCTAAAAATAGGGATGATAGCTCATACAATAGAGATTTCAAAGGTATTTTATTTTGAAACTCCACATCAGAATGTCCTGATTTTTTCTGAGTGACTAGGTGGGGTGTCCTGCTATCACCCTGGAGTGAGATGAGTCTTTGATACTGGACAGTTTTTTATTTTATTCTCATCTAAACAGAGAGGGATGATAGCTCATATATGATATTTCAAAGGTCTTTTATTTTGAAACTCTACATCAGAATGTCCTGATTCTCCCTGAGTGACTAGGTGGGGTGTCCTGCTATCACCCTGGAGTGAGATGCGTCTTTGATACTGGACAGTTTTTGTTTTATTCTCATCTAAAAACAGGGATCATAGCTCATACAATAGAGATTTCAAAGGTATTTTATTTTGAAACTCTAAATCAGAATGTCCTGATTTTTTCTGAGTGATTTGGTGGGGTGTCCTGCTATCACCCTGGAGTGAGATGCGTCTTTGATACTGGACAGTCTTTGTTTTATTCTCATCTAAAAATAGGGATGATAGCTCATACAATAGAGATTTCAAAGGTATTTTATTTTGAAACTCTACATCAGAATGTCCTGATTTTTTCTGAGTGACTAGGTGGGGTGTCCTGCTGTCACCTTGGAGTGAGATGAGTCTTTGATACTGGACAGTTTTTGTTTTATTCTCATCTAAACAGAGAGGGATGATAGCTCATATATGAGATTTCAAAGGTCTTTTATTTTGAAACTGTACATCAGAATGTCCTGATTTTTTCTGAGTGACTAGGTGGCGTGTCCTGCTATCACCCTGGCGTGAGATCAGTCTTTGATGCTTGAGAGTTTTTGTTTTATTCTCATCTAAACAGAGATGGATTATAGCTCATATATGAGATTTCAAAGGTCTTTTATTTTGAAATTCTACATCAGAATGTCCTGATTCTCCCTGAGTGACTAGGTGGGGTGTCCTGCTATCACCCTGGAGTAAGATGCGTCTTTGATACTGGACAGTTTTTGTTTTATTCTCATCTAAAAACAGGGATGATAGCTCATACAATAGAGATTTCAAAGGTATTTTATTTTGAAACTCTACATCAGAATGTCTTGATTTTTTCTGAGTGACTAGATGGGGTGTCCTGCTATCACCCTGGAGTGAGATGAGTCTTTGATACTGGACAGTTTTTGTTTTATTCTCATCTAAAAACAGGGATGATAGCTCATGCAATAGAGATTTCAAAGGTCTTTTATTTTGAAACTGTACTTCAGAATGTCCTGATTCTCCCTGAGTGACTAGGTGGGGAGTCCTGCTATCACCCTGGAGTGAGATGAGTCTTTGATATTGGACAGTATTTGTTTTATTCTCATCTAAAAACAGGGATGATAGCTCATGCAATAGAGATTTCAAAGGTCTTTTATTTTGAAACTCTACATCAGAAAGTCCTGATTCTCCCTGAGTGACTAGGTGGGGTGTCATGCTATCACCCTGGAGTGAGATGAGTTTTTGATACTGGACAGTTATTGTTTTATTCTCATCTAAAAACAGGGATGATAGCTCATATATGAGATTTCAAAGGTCTTTTATTTTGAAACTCTAAATCAGAATGTCCTGATTTTTTCTGAGTGACTAGGTGGGGTGTCCTGCTATCACCCTGGAGTGAGATGAGTCTTTGATACTGGACAGTTTTTGTTTTATTCTCATCTAAACAGAGAGGGATGATAGCTCATATATGAGATTTCAAAGGTATTTTATTTTGAAACTCTACATCAGAATATCCTGATTCTCCCTGAGTGACTAGGTGGGGTGTCCTGCTATCACCCTGGAGTGAGATGCGTCTTTGATACTGGACAGTTTTTGTTTTATTCTCATCTAAAAACAGGGATGATAGCTCATGCAATAGAGATTTCAAAGGTCTTTTATTTTGAAACTGTACTTCAGAATGTCCTGATTCTCCCTGAGTGACTAGGTGGGGAGTCCTGCTATCACCCTGGAGTGAGATGAGTCTTTGATATTGGACAGTATTTGTTTTATTCTCATCTAAAAACAGGGATGATAGCTCATGCAATAGAAATTTCAAAGGTCTTTTATTTTGAAACTCTACATCAGAAAGTCCTGATTCTCCCTGAGTGACTAGGTGGGGTGTCATGCTATCACCCTGGAGTGAGATGAGTTTTTGATACTGGACAGTTATTGTTTTATTCTCATCTAAAAACAGGGATGATAGCTCATATATGAGATTTCAAAGGTCTTTTATTTTGAAACTCTATATCAGAATGTCCTGATTCTCCCTGAGTGACTAGGTGGGGTGTCATGCTATCACCCTGGAGTGAGATGAGTTGTTGATACTGGACAGTTTTTGTTTTATTCTCATCTAAACAGAGAGGGATGATAGCTCATATATGAGATTTCAAAGGTCTTTTATTTTGAAACTGTACATCAGAATGTCCTGATTTTTTCTGAGTGACTAGGTGGGGTGTCCTGCTATCACCTGGAGTTTGATGAGTCTTTGATATTCGACAGTTATTGTTTTATTCTCATGTAAAAACAGGGATGATAGCTCATATATGAGACTTCAAAGGTATTTTATTTTGAAACTCTACATCAGAATGTCCTGATTTTTTCTGAGTGACTAGATGGGGTGTCCTGCTATCACCCTGGAGTGAGATGAGTCTTTGATACTGGACAGTTTTTGTTTTATTCTCATCTAAATACAGGGATGATAGCTCATGCAATATAGATTTCAAAGGTCTTTTATTTTGAAACTGTACTTCAGAATGTCCTGATTCTCCCTGAGTGACTAGGTGGGGTGTCCTGCTATCACCCTGAAGGGAAATGAGTATTTGATACTGGACAGTGTTTGTTTTATTCGTATCTAAATACAGAGGGATGATAGCTCATATATGAGATTTCAAAGGTCTTTTATTTTGAAACTCTACATCAGAATGTCCTGATTCTCCCTGAGTGACTAGGTGGGGTGTCATGCTATCACCCTGGAGTGAGATGAGTTTTTGATACTGGACAGTTATTGTTTTATTCTCATCTAAAAACAGGGATGATAGCTCATATATGAGATTTCAAAGGTATTTTATTTTGAAACTCTAAATCAGAATGTCCTGATTTTTTCTGAGTGACTAGGTGGGGTGTCCTGCTATCACCCTGGAGTGAGATGCGTCTTTGATACTGGACAGTCTTTGTTTTATTCTCATCTAAAAATAGGGATGATAGCTCATACAATAGAGATTTCAAAGGTATTTTATTTTGAAACTCTACATCAGAATGTCCTGATTTTTTCTGAGTGACTAGGTGGGGTGTCCTGCTATCACCCTGGAGTGAGATGAGTCTTTGATACTGGACAGTTTTTGTTTTATTCCCATCTAAACAGAGAGGGATGATAGCTCATATATGAGATTTCAAAGGTCTTTTATTTTGAAATTGTACATCAGAATGTCCTGATGTTTTCTGAGTGACTAGGTGGGGTGTCCTGCTATCACCCTGGAGTTTGATGAGTCTTTGATATTGGACAGTTATTGTTTTATTCTCATCTAAAAACAGGGATGATAGCTCATGCAATAGAGATTTCAAAGGTCTTTTATTTTGAAACTGTACTTCAGAATGTCCTGATTCTCCCTGAGTGACTAGGTGGGGTGTCATGCTATCACCCTGGAGTGAGATGAGTTTTTGATACTGGACAGTTATTGTTTTATTCTCATCTAAAAACAGGGATGATAGCTCATACAATAGAGATTTCAAAGGTATTTTATTTTGAAACTCTACATCAGAATGTCCTGATTTTTTCTGAGTGACTAGATGGGGTGTCCTGCTATCACCCTGGAGTGAGATGAGTCTTTGATACTGGACAGTTTTTGTTTTATTCTCATCTAAACAGAGAGGGATGATAGCTCATATATGAGATTTCAAAGGTCTTTTATTTTGAAACTGTACATCAGAATGTCCTGATTTTTTCTGAGTGACTAGGTGGCATGTCCTGCTATCACCCTGGCGTGAGATCAGTCTTTGATACTTGAGAGTTTTTGTTTTATTCTCATCTAAACAGAGAGGGATTATAGCTCATATATGAGATTTCAAAGGTCTTTTATTTTGAAACTCTACATCAGAATGTCCTGATTTTTTCTGAGTGACTAGATGGGGTGTCCTGCTATCACCCTGGAGTGAGATGAGTCTTTGATACTGGACAGTTTTTGTTTTATTCTCATCTAAATACAGGGATGATAGCTCATGCAATATAGATTTCAAAGGTCTTTTATTTTGAAACTGTACTTCAGAATGTCCTGATTCTCCCTGAGTGACTAGGTGGGGTGTCCTGCTATCACCCTGAAGGGAAATGAGTATTTGATACTGGACAGTGTTTGTTTTATTCGTATCTAAATACAGAGGGATGATAGCTCATATATGAGATTTCAAAGGTCTTTTATTTTGAAACTCTACATCAGAATGTCCTGATTCTCCCTGAGTGACTAGGTGGGGTGTCATGCTATCACCCTGGAGTGAGATGAGTTTTTGATACTGGACAGTTATTGTTTTATTCTCATCTAAAAACAGGGATGATAGCTCATATATGAGATTTCAAAGGTATTTTATTTTGAAACTCTAAATCAGAATGTCCTGATTTTTTCTGAGTGACTAGGTGGGGTGTCCTGCTATCACCCTGGAGTGAGATGCGTCTTTGATACTGGACAGTCTTTGTTTTATTCTCATCTAAAAATAGGGATGATAGCTCATACAATAGAGATTTCAAAGGTATTTTATTTTGAAACTCTACATCAGAATGTCCTGATTTTTTCTGAGTGACTAGGTGGGGTGTCCTGCTATCACCCTGGAGTGAGATGAGTCTTTGATACTGGACAGTTTTTGTTTTATTCTCATCTAAACAGAGAGGGATGATAGCTCATATATGAGATTTCAAAGGTCTTTTATTTTGAAATTGTACATCAGAATGTCCTGATGTTTTCTGAGTGACTAGGTGGGGTGTCCTGCTATCACCCTGGAGTTTGATGAGTCTTTGATATTGGACAGTTATTGTTTTATTCTCATCTAAAAACAGGGATGATAGCTCATGCAATAGAGATTTCAAAGGTCTTTTATTTTGAAACTGTACTTCAGAATGTCCTGATTCTCCCTGAGTGACTAGGTGGGGTGTCATGCTATCACCCTGGAGTGAGATGAGTTTTTGATACTGGACAGTTATTGTTTTATTCTCATCTAAAAACAGGGATGATAGCTCATACAATAGAGATTTCAAAGGTATTTTATTTTGAAACTCTACATCAGAATGTCCTGATTTTTTCTGAGTGACTAGATGGGGTGTCCTGCTATCACCCTGGAGTGAGATGAGTCTTTGATACTGGACCGTTTTTGTTTTATTCTCATCTAAACAGAGAGGGATGATAGCTCATATATGAGATTTCAAAGGTCTTTTATTTTGAAACTGTACATCAGAATGTCCTGATTTTTTCTGAGTGACTAGGTGGCATGTCCTGCTATCACCCTGGCGTGAGATCAGTCTTTGATACTTGAGAGTTTTTGTTTTATTCTCATCTAAACAGAGAGGGATTATAGCTCATATATGAGATTTCAAAGGTCTTTTATTTTGAAACTCTACATCAGAATGTCCTGATTCTCCCTGAGTGACTAGGTGGGGTGTCCTGCTATCACCCTGGAGTAAGATGCGTCTTTGATACTGGACAGTTTTTGTTTTATTCTCATCTAAAAACAGGGATGATAGCTCATGCAATAGAAATTTCAAAGGTCTTTTATTTTGAAACTCTACATCAGAATGTCCTGATTCTCCCTGAGTGACTAGGTGGGGTGTCCTGTTATCACCCTGAAGGGAAATGAGTATTTGATACTGGACAGTGTTTGTTTTATTCGTATCTAAATACAGAGGGATGATAGCTCATATATGAGATTTCAAAGGTCTTTTATTTTGAAACTCTACATCAGAATGTCCTGATTCTCCCTGAGTGACTAGGTGGGGTGTCATGCTATCACCCTGGAGTGAGATGAGTTTTTGATAATGGACAGTTATTGTTTTATTCTCATCTAAAAACAGGGATGATAGCTCATATATGAGATTTCAAAGGTATTTTATTTTGAAACTCTAAATCAGAATGTCCTGATTTTTTCTGAGTGACTAGGTGGGGTGTCCTGCTATCACCCTGGAGTGAGATGCGTCTTTGATACTGGACAGTCTTTGTTTTATTCTCATCTAAAAATAGGGATGATAGCTCATACAATAGAGATTTCAAAGGTATTTTATTTTGAAACTCTACATCAGAATGTCCTGATTTTTTCTGAGTGACTAGGTGGGGTGTCCTGCTATCACCCTGGAGTGAGATGAGTCTTTGATACTGGACAGTTTTTGTTTTATTCTCATCTAAACAGAGAGGGATGATAGCTCATATATGAGATTTCAAAGGTCTTTTATTTTGAAATTGTACATCAGAATGTCCTGATGTTTTCTGAGTGACTAGGTGGGGTGTCCTGCTATCACCCTGGAGTTTGATGAGTCTTTGATATTGGACAGTTATTGTTTTATTCTCATCTAAAAACAGGGATGATAGCTCATGCAATAGAGATTTCAAAGGTCTTTTATTTTGAAACTGTACTTCAGAATGTCCTGATTCTCCCTGAGTGACTAGGTGGGGTGTCATGCTATCACCCTGGAGTGAGATGAGTTTTTGATACTGGACAGTTATTGTTTTATTCTCATCTAAAAACAGGGATGATAGCTCATACAATAGAGATTTCAAAGGTATTTTATTTTGAAACTCTACATCAGAATGTCCTGATTTTTTCTGAGTGACTAGATGGGGTGTCCTGCTATCACCCTGGAGTGAGATGAGTCTTTGATACTGGACAGTTTTTGTTTTATTCTCATCTAAACAGAGAGGGATGATAGCTCATATATGAGATTTCAAAGGTCTTTTATTTTGAAACTGTACATCAGAATGTCCTGATTTTTTCTGAGTGACTAGGTGGCATGTCCTGCTATCACCCTGGCGTGAGATCAGTCTTTGATACTTGAGAGTTTTTGTTTTATTCTCATCTAAACAGAGAGGGATTATAGCTCATATATGAGATTTCAAAGGTCTTTTATTTTGAAACTCTACATCAGAATGTCCTGATTCTCCCTGAGTGACTAGGTGGGGTGTCCTGCTATCACCCTGGAGTAAGATGCGTCTTTGATACTGGACAGTTTTTGTTTTATTCTCATCTAAAAACAGGGATGATAGCTCATACAATAGAGATTTCAAAGGTATTTTATTTTGAAACTCTACATCAGAATGTCTTGATTTTTTATGAGTGACTAGATGGGGTGTCCTGCTATCACCCTGGAGTGAGATGAGTCTTTGATACTGGACAGTTTTTGTTTTATTCTCATCTAAAAACAGGGATGATAGCTCATGCAATAGAGATTTCAAAGGTCTTTTATTTTGAAACTGTACTTCAGAATGTCCTGATTCTCCCTGAGTGACTAGGTGGGGAGTCCTGCTATCACCCTGGAGTGAGATGAGTCTTTGATATTGGACAGTATTTGTTTTATTCTCATCTAAAAACAGGGATGATAGCTCATGCAATAGAGATTTCAAAGGTCTTTTATTTTGAAACTCTACATCAGAAAGTCCTGATTCTCCCTGAGTGACTAGGTGGGGTGTCATGCTATCACCCTGGAGTGAGATGAGTTTTTGATACTGGACAGTTATTGTTTTATTCTCATCTAAAAACAGGGATGATAGCTCATATATGAGATTTCAAAGGTCTTTTATTTTGAAACTCTATATCAGAATGTCCTGATTCTCCCTGAGTGACTAGGTGGGGTGTCATGCTATCACCATGGAGTGAGATGAGTTTTTGATACTGGACAGTTATTGTTTTATTCTCATCTAAAAACAGGGATGATAGCTCATATATGAGATTTCAAAGGTATTTTATTTTGAAACTCTAAATCAGAATGTCCTGATTTTTTCTGAGTGACTAGGTGGGGTGTCCTGCTATCACCCTGGAGTGAGATGAGTCTTTGATACTGGACAGTTTTTGTTTTATTCTCATCTAAACAGAGAGGGATGATAGCTCATATATGAGATTTCAAAGGTATTTTATTTTGAAACTCTACATCAGAATATCCTGATTCTCCCTGAGTGACTAGGTGGGGTGTCCTGCTATCACCCTGGAGTGAGATGCGTCTTTGATACTGGACAGTTTTTGTTTTATTCTCATCTAAAAACAGGGATGATAGCTCATGCAATAGAGATTTCAAAGGTCTTTTATTTTGAAACTGTACTTCAGAATGTCCTGATTCTCCCTGAGTGACTAGGTGGGGAGTCCTGCTATCACCCTGGAGTGAGATGAGTCTTTGATATTGGACAGTATTTGTTTTATTCTCATCTAAAAACAGGGATGATAGCTCATGCAATAGAAATTTCAAAGGTCTTTTATTTTGAAACTCTACATCAGAAAGTCCTGATTCTCCCTGAGTGACTAGGTGGGGTGTCATGCTATCACCCTGGAGTGAGATGAGTTTTTGATACTGGACAGTTATTGTTTTATTCTCATCTAAAAACAGGGATGATAGCTCATATATGAGATTTCAAAGGTCTTTTATTTTGAAACTCTATATCAGAATGTCCTGATTCTCCCTGAGTGACTAGGTGGGGTGTCATGCTATCACCCTGGAGTGAGATGAGTTGTTGATACTGGACAGTTTTTGTTTTATTCTCATCTAAACAGAGAGGGATGATAGCTCATATATGAGATTTCAAAGGTCTTTTATTTTGAAACTGTACATCAGAATGTCCTGATTTTTTCTGAGTGACTAGGTGGGGTGTCCTGCTATCACCTGGAGTTTGATGAGTCTTTGATATTCGACAGTTATTGTTTTATTCTCATCTAAAAACAGGGATGATAGCTCATATATGAGACTTCAAAGGTATTTTATTTTGAAACTCTACATCAGAATGTCCTGATTTTTTCTGAGTGACTAGATGGGGTGTCCTGCTATCACCCTGGAGTGAGATGAGTCTTTGATACTGGACAGTTTTTGTTTTATTCTCATCTAAATACAGGGATGATAGCTCATGCAATATAGATTTCAAAGGTCTTTTATTTTGAAACTGTACTTCAGAATGTCCTGATTCTCCCTGAGTGACTAGGTGGGGTGTCCTGCTATCACCCTGGAGTTTGATGAGTCTTTGATACTTGAGAGTTTTTGTTTTATTCTCATCTAAACAGAGAGGGATTATAGCTCATATATGAGATTTCAAAGGTCTTTTATTTTGAAACTCTACATCAGAATGTCCTGATTCTCCCTGAGTGACTAGGTGGGGTGTCCTGTTATCACCCTGAAGGGAAATGAGTATTTGATACTGGACAGTGTTTGTTTTATTCGTATCTAAATACAGAGGGATGATAGCTCATATATGAGATTTCAAAGGTCTTTTATTTTGAAACTCTACATCAGAATGTCCTGATTCTCCCTGAGTGACTAGGTGGGGTGTCATGCTATCACCCTGGAGTGAGATGAGTTTTTGATACTGGACAGTTATTGTTTTATTCTCATCTAAAAACAGGGATGATAGCTCATATATGAGATTTCAAAGGTATTTTATTTTGAAACTCTAAATCAGAATGTCCTGATTTTTTCTGAGTGACTAGGTGGGGTGTCCTGCTATCACCCTGGAGTGAGATGCGTCTTTGATACTGGACAGTCTTTGTTTTATTCTCATCTAAAAATAGGGATGATAGCTCATACAATAGAGATTTCAAAGGTATTTTATTTTGAAACTCTACATCAGAATGTCCTGATTTTTTCTGAGTGACTAGGTGGGGTGTCCTGCTATCACCCTGGAGTGAGATGAGTCTTTGATACTGGACAGTTTTTGTTTTATTCTCATCTAAACAGAGAGGGATGATAGCTCATATATGAGATTTCAAAGGTCTTTTATTTTGAAATTGTACATCAGAATGTCCTGATGTTTTCTGAGTGACTAGGTGGGGTGTCCTGCTATCACCCTGGCGTGAGATCAGTCTTTGATACTTGAGAGTTTTTGTTTTATTCTCATCTAAACAGAGAGGGATTATAGCTCATATATGAGATTTCAAAGGTCTTTTATTTTGAAACTCTACATCAGAATGTCCTGATTCTCCCTGAGTGACTAGGTGGGGTGTCCTGCTATCACCCTGGAGTAAGATGCGTCTTTGATACTGGACAGTTTTTGTTTTATTCTCATCTAAAAACAGGGATGATAGCTCATACAATAGAGATTTCAAAGGTATTTTATTTTGAAACTCTACATCAGAATGTCTTGATTTTTTATGAGTGACTAGATGGGGTGTCCTGCTATCACCCTGGAGTGAGATGAGTCTTTGATACTGGACAGTTTTTGTTTTATTCTCATCTAAAAACAGGGATGATAGCTCATGCAATAGAGATTTCAAAGGTCTTTTATTTTGAAACTGTACTTCAGAATGTCCTGATTCTCCCTGAGTGACTAGGTGGGGAGTCCTGCTATCACCCTGGAGTGAGATGAGTCTTTGATATTGGACAGTATTTGTTTTATTCTCATCTAAAAACAGGGATGATAGCTCATGCAATAGAGATTTCAAAGGTCTTTTATTTTGAAACTCTACATCAGAAAGTCCTGATTCTCCCTGAGTGACTAGGTGGGGTGTCATGCTATCACCCTGGAGTGAGATGAGTTTTTGATACTGGACAGTTATTGTTTTATTCTCATCTAAAAACAGGGATGATAGCTCATATATGAGATTTCAAAGGTCTTTTATTTTGAAACTCTATATCAGAATGTCCTGATTCTCCCTGAGTGACTAGGTGGGGTGTCATGCTATCACCCTGGAGTGAGATGAGTTTTTGATACTGGACAGTTATTGTTTTATTCTCATCTAAAAACAGGGATGATAGCTCATATATGAGATTTCAAAGGTATTTTATTTTGAAACTCTAAATCAGAATGTCCTGATTTTTTCTGAGTGACTAGGTGGGGTGTCCTGCTATCACCCTGGAGTGAGATGCGTCTTTGATACTGGACAGTCTTTGTTTTATTCTCATCTAAAAACAGGGATGATAGCTCATACAATAGAGATTTCAAAGGTATTTTATTTTGAAACTCTACATCAGAATGTCCTGATTTTTTCTGAGTGACTAGGTGGGGTGTCCTGCTATCACCCTGGAGTGAGATGAGTCTTTGATACTGGACAGTTTTTGTTTTATTCTCATCTAAACAGAGAGGGATGATAGCTCATATATGAGATTTCAAAGGTCTTTTATTTTGAAACTGTACATCAGAATGTCCTGATTTTTTCTGAGTGACTAGGTGGGGTGTCCTGCTATCACCTGGAGTTTGATGAGTCTTTGATATTCGACAGTTATTGTTTTATTCTCATCTAAAAACAGGGATCATAGCTCATATATGAGATTTCAAAGGTCTTTTATTTTGAAACTCTACATCAGAATGTCCTGATTCTCCCTGAGTGACTAGGTGGGGTGTCCTGCTATCACCCTGGAGTGAGATGCGTCTTTGATACTGGACAGTTTTTGTTTTATTCTCATCTAAAAACAGGGATCATAGCTCATACAATAGAGATTTCAAAGGTATTTTATTTTGAAACTCTACATCAGAATGTCCTGATTTATTCTGAGTGACTAGATGGGGTGTCCTGCTATCACCCTGTTGTGAGATGCGTCTTTGATACTGGCCAGTTTTTGTTTTATTCTCATCTAAAAACAGGGATGATAGCTCATACAATAGAGATTTCAAAGGTATTTTATTTTGAAACTCTACATCAGAATATCCTGATTTTTTCTGAGTGACTAGATGGGGTGTCCTGCTATCACCCTGGAGTGAGATGAGTCTTTGATACGGGACAGTTTTTGTTTTATTCTCATCTAAAAACAGCGATGATAGCTCATGCAATAGAGATTTCAAAGGTCTTTTATTTTGAAATTGTACTTCAGAATGTCCTGATTCTCCCTGAGTGACTAGGTGGGGAGTCCTGCTATCACCCTGGAGTGAGATGAGTCTTTGATATTGGACTGTATTTGTTTTATTCTCATCTAAAAACAGGGATGATAGCTCATGCAATAGAGATTTCAAAGGTCTTTTATTTTGAAACTGTACTTCAGAAAGTCCTGATTCTCCCTGAGTGACTAGGTGGGGTGTCCTGTTATCACCCTGAAGGGAAATGAGTATTTGATACTGGACAGTGTTTGTTTTATTCTTATCTAAATACAGAGGGATGATAGCTCATATATGAGATTTCAAAGGTCTTTTATTTTGAAACTCTACATCAGAATGTCCTGATTCTCCCTGAGTGACTAGGTGGGGTGTCATGCTATCACCCTGGAGTGAGATGAGTTTTTGATACTGGACAGTTATTGTTTTATTCTCATCTAAAAACAGGGATGATAGCTCATATATGAGATTTCAAAGGTATTTTATTTTGAAACTCTAAATCAGAATGTCCTGATTTTTTCTGAGTGACTAGGTGGGGTGTCCTGCTATCACCCTGGAGTGAGATGCGTCTTTGATACTGGACAGTTTTTGTTTTATTCTCATCTAAACAGAGAGGGATGATAGCTCATATATGAGATTTCAAAGGTCTTTTATTTTGAAACTGTCCTTCAGAATGTCCTGATTCTCCCTGAGTGACTAGGTGGGGTGTCCTGCTATCACCCTGGAGTGAGATGAGTCTTTGATACTGGACAGTTTTTGTTTTATTCTCATCTAAACAGAGAGGGATGATAGCTCATATATGAGATTTCAAAGGTATTTTATTTTGAAACTGTACATCAGAATGTCCTGATTTTTTCTGAGTGACTAGGTGGGGTGTCCTGCTATCACCTGGAGTTTGATGAGTCTTTGATATTCGACAGTTATTGTTTTATTCTCATCTAAAAACAGTGATGATAGCTCATATATGAGACTTCAAAGGTATTTTATTTTGAAACTGTAAACCAGAATGTCCTGATTTTTTCTGAGTGACTAGATGAGGTGTCCTGCTATCACCCTGGAGTGAGATGATTCTTTGATACTGGACAGTTATTGTTTTATTCTCATCTAAAAACAGGGATGATAGCTCATGCAATAGAAATTTCAAAGGTCTTTTATTTTGAAACTCTACATCAGAAAGTCCTGATTCTCCCTGAGTGACTAGGTGGGGTGTCATGCTATCACCCTGGAGTGAGATGAGTTTTTGATACTGGACAGTTATTGTTTTATTCTCATCTAAAAACAGGGATGATAGCTCATATATGAGATTTCAAAGGTCTTTTATTTTGAAACTCTATATCAGAATGTCCTGATTCTCCCTGAGTGACTAGGTGGGGTGTCATGCTATCACCCTGGAGTGAGATGAGTTGTTGATACTGGACAGTTTTTGTTTTATTCTCATCTAAACAGAGAGGGATGATAGCTCATATATGAGATTTCAAAGGTCTTTTATTTTGAAACTGTACATCAGAATGTCCTGATTTTTTCTGAGTGACTAGGTGGGGTGTCCTGCTATCACCTGGAGTTTGATGAGTCTTTGATATTCGACAGTTATTGTTTTATTCTCATCTAAAAACAGGGATGATAGCTCATATATGAGACTTCAAAGGTATTTTATTTTGAAACTCTACATCAGAATGTCCTGATTTTTTCTGAGTGAATAGATGGGGTGTCCTGCTATCACCCTGGAGTGAGATGAGTCTTTGATACTGGACAGTTTTTGTTTTATTCTCATCTAAATACAGGGATGATAGCTCATGCAATATAGATTTCAAAGGTATTTTATTTTGAAACTGTACTTCAGAATGTCCTGATTCTCCCTGAGTGACTAGGTGGGGTGTCCTGCTATCACCCTGGAGTTTGATGAGTCTTTGATACTTGAGAGTTTTTGTTTTATTCTCATCTAAACAGAGAGGGATTATAGCTCATATATGAGATTTCAAAGGTCTTTTATTTTGAAACTCTACATCAGAATGTCCTGATTCTCCCTGAGTGACTAGGTGGGGTGTCCTGTTATCACCCTGAAGGGAAATGAGTATTTGATACTGGACAGTGTTTGTTTTATTCGTATCTAAATACAGAGGGATGATAGCTCATATATGAGATTTCAAAGGTCTTTTATTTTGAAACTCTACATCAGAATGTCCTGATTCTCCCTGAGTGACTAGGTGGGGTGTCATGCTATCACCCTGGAGTGAGATGAGTTTTTGATACTTTACAGTTATTGTTTTATTCTCATCTAAAAACAGGGATGATAGCTCATATATGAGATTTCAAAGGTATTTTATTTTGAAACTCTAAATCAGAATGTCCTGATTTTTTCTGAGTGACTAGGTGGGGTGTCCTGCTATCACCCTGGAGTGAGATGCGTCTTTGATACTGGACAGTCTTTGTTTTATTCTCATCTAAAAATAGGGATGATAGCTCATACAATAGAGATTTCAAAGGTATTTTATTTTGAAACTCTACATCAGAATGTCCTGATTTTTTCTGAGTGACTAGGTGGGGTGTCCTGCTATCACCCTGGAGTGAGATGAGTCTTTGATACTGGACAGTTTTTGTTTTATTCTCATCTAAACAGAGAGGGATGATAGCTCATATATGAGATTTCAAAGGTCTTTTATTTTGAAATTGTACATCAGAATGTCCTGATGTTTTCTGAGTGACTAGGTGGGGTGTCCTGCTATCACCCTGGAGTTTGATGAGTCTTTGATATTGGACAGTTATTGTTTTATTCTCATCTAAAAACAGGGATGATAGCTCATGCAATAGAGATTTCAAAGGTCTTTTATTTTGAAACTGTACTTCAGAATGTCCTGATTCTCCCTGAGTGACTAGGTGGGGTGTCATGCTATCACCCTGGAGTGAGATGAGTTTTTGATACTGGACAGTTATTGTTTTATTCTCATCTAAAAACAGGGATGATAGCTCATACAATAGAGATTTCAAAGGTATTTTATTTTGAAACTCTACATCAGAATGTCCTGATTTTTTCTGAGTGACTAGATGGGGTGTCCTGCTATCACCCTGGAGTGAGATGAGTCTTTGATACTGGACAGTTTTTGTTTTATTCTCATCTAAACAGAGAGGGATGATAGCTCATATATGAGATTTCAAAGGTCTTTTATTTTGAAACTGTACATCAGAATGTCCTGATTTTTTCTGAGTGACTAGGTGGCATGTCCTGCTATCACCCTGGCGTGAGATCAGTCTTTGATACTTGAGAGTTTTTGTTTTATTCTCATCTAAACAGAGAGGGATTATAGCTCATATATGAGATTTCAAAGGTCTTTTATTTTGAAACTCTACATCAGAATGTCCTGATTCTCCCTGAGTGACTAGGTGGGGTGTCCTGCTATCACCCTGGAGTAAGATGCGTCTTTGATACTGGACAGTTTTTGTTTTATTCTCATCTAAAAACAGGGATGATAGCTCATACAATAGAGATTTCAAAGGTATTTTATTTTGAAACTCTACATCAGAATGTCTTGATTTTTTATGAGTGACTAGATGGGGTGTCCTGCTATCACCCTGGAGTGAGATGAGTCTTTGATACTGGACAGTTTTTGTTTTATTCTCATCTAAAAACAGGGATGATAGCTCATGCAATAGAGATTTCAAAGGTCTTTTATTTTGAAACTGTACTTCAGAATGTCCTGATTCTCCCTGAGTGACTAGGTGGGGAGTCCTGCTATCACCCTGGAGTGAGATGAGTCTTTGATATTGGACAGTATTTGTTTTATTCTCATCTAAAAACAGGGATGATAGCTCATGCAATAGAGATTTCAAAGGTCTTTTATTTTGAAACTCTACATCAGAAAGTCCTGATTCTCCCTGAGTGACTAGGTGGGGTGTCATGCTATCACCCTGGAGTGAGATGAGTTTTTGATACTGGACAGTTATTGTTTTATTCTCATCTAAAAACAGGGATGATAGCTCATATATGAGATTTCAAAGGTCTTTTATTTTGAAACTCTATATCAGAATGTCCTGATTCTCCCTGAGTGACTAGGTGGGGTGTCATGCTATCACCCTGGAGTGAGATGAGTTTTTGATACTGGACAGTTATTGTTTTATTCTCATCTAAAAACAGGGATGATAGCTCATATATGAGATTTCAAAGGTATTTTATTTTGAAACTCTAAATCAGAATGTCCTGATTTTTTCTGAGTGACTAGGTGGGGTGTCCTGCTATCACCCTGGAGTGAGATGCGTCTTTGATACTGGACAGTCTTTGTTTTATTCTCATCTAAAAATAGGGATGATAGCTCATACAATAGAGATTTCAAAGGTATTTTATTTTGAAACTCTACATCAGAATGTCCTGATTTTTTCTGAGTGACTAGGTGGGGTGTCCTGCTATCACCCTGGAGTGAGATGAGTCTTTGATACTGGACAGTTTTTGTTTTATTCTCATCTAAACAGAGAGGGATGATAGCTCATATATGAGATTTCAAAGGTCTTTTATTTTGAAACTGTACATCAGAATGTCCTGATTTTTTCTGAGTGACTAGGTGGCGTGTCCTGCTATCACCCTGGAGTGAGATCAGTCTTTGATACTTGAGAGTTTTTGTTTTATTCTCATCTAAACAGAGAGGGATTATAGCTCATATATGAGATTTCAAAGGTCTTTTATTTTGAAACTCTACATCAGAATGTCCTGATTTTTTCTGAGTGACTAGATGGGGTGTCCTGCTATCACCCTGGAGTGAGATGCGTCTTTGATACTGGACAGTTTTTGTTTTATTCTCATCTAAACAGAGAGGGATGATAGCTCATATATGAGATTTCAAAGGTCTTTTATTTTGAAACTGTACATCAGAATGTCCTGATTTTTTCTGAGTGACTAGGTGGGGTGTCCTGCTATCACCTGGAGTTTGATGAGTCTTTGATATTTGACAGTTATTGTTTTATTCTCATCTAAAAACAGGGATCATAGCTCATATATGAGATTTCAAAGGTCTTTTATTTTGAAACTCTACATCAGAATGTCCTGATTCTCCCTGAGTGACTAGGTGGGGTGTCCTGCTATCACCCTGGAGTGAGATGCGTCTTTGATACTGGACAGTTTTTGTTTTATTCTCATCTAAAAACAGGGATCATAGCTCATACAATAGAGATTTCAAAGGTATTTTATTTTGAAACTCTACATCAGAATGTCCTGATTTATTCTGAGTGACTAGATGGGGTGTCCTGCTATCACCCTGTTGTGAGATGCGTCTTTGATACTGGACAGTTTTTGTTTTATTCTCATCTAAAAACAGGGATGATAGCTCATACAATAGAGATTTCAAAGGTATTTTATTTTGAAACTCTACATCAGAATGTCCTGATTTTTTCTGAGTGACTAGATGGGGTGTCCTGCTATCACCCTGGAGTGAGATGAGTCTTTGATACGGGACAGTTTTTGTTTTATTCTCATCTAAAAACAGCGATGATAGCTCATGCAATAGAGATTTCAAAGGTCTTTTATTTTGAAACTGTACTTCAGAATGTCCTGATTCTCCCTGAGTGACTAGGTGGGGAGTCCTGCTATCACCCTGTAGTGAGATGAGTCTTTGATATTGGACTGTATTTGTTTTATTCTCATCTAAAAACAGGGATGATAGCTCATGCAATAGAGATTTCAAAGGTCTTTTATTTTGAAACTGTACTTCAGAAAGTCCTGATTCTCCCTGAGTGACTAGGTGGGGAGTCCTGCTATCACCCTGAAGGGAAATGAGTATTTGATACTGGACAGTGTTTGTTTTATTCTTATCTAAATACAGAGGGATGATAGCTCATATATGAGATTTCAAAGGTCTTTTATTTTGAAACTCTACATCAGAATGTCCTGATTTTTTCTGAGTGATTAGGTGGGGTGTCCTGCTATCACCCTGGAGTGAGATGCGTCTTTGATACTGGACAGTCTTTGTTTTATTCTCATCTAAAAATAGGGATGATAGCTCATACAATAGAGATTTCAAAGGTATTTTATTTTGAAACTCTACATCAGAATGTCCTGATTTTTTCTGAGTGACTAGGTGGGGTGTCCTGCTATCACCCTGGAGTGAGATGAGTCTTTGATACTGGACAGTTTTTGTTTTATTCTCATCTAAAAACAGGGATGATAGCTCATACAATAGAGATTTCAAAGGTATTTTATTTTGAAACTCTACATCAGAATGTCCTGATTTTTTCTGAGTGACTAGATGGGGTGTCCTGCTATCACCCTGGAGTGAGATGAGTCTTTGATACTGGACAGTTTTTGTTTTATTCTCATCTAAAAACAGGGATGATAGCTCATGCAATAGAGATTTCAAAGGTCTTTTATTTTGAAACTGTACTTCAGAATGTCCTGATTCTCCCTGAGTGACTAGATGGGGTGTCCTGCTATCACCCTGGAGTGAGATGAGTCTTTGATACCGGACAGTTTTTGTTTTATTCTCATCTAAAAACAGGGATGATAGCTCATGCAATAGAGATTTCAAAGGTCTTTTATTTTGAAACTGTACTTCAGAATGTCCTGATTCTCCCTGAGTGACTAGGTGGGGAGTCCTGCTATCACCCTGGAGTGAGATGAGTCTTTGATATTGGACTGTATTTGTTTTACTCTCATCTAAAAACAGGGATGATAGCTCATGCAATAGAGATTTCAAAGGTCTTTTATTTTGAAACTGTACTTCAGAAAGTCCTGATTCTCCCTGAGTGACTAGGTGGGGTGTCCTGCTATCACCCTGGAGTGAGATGCGTCTTTGATACTGGACAGTCTTTGTTTTATTCGTATCTAAATACAGAGGGATGATAGCTCATATATGAGATTTCAAAGGTCTTTTATTTTGAAACTCTACATCAGAATGTCCTGATTTTTTCTGAGTGACTAGATGGGGTGTCCTGCAATCACCCTGGAGTGAGATGCGTCTTTGACACTGGACAGTCTTTGTTTTATTCTCATCTAAAAATAGGGATGATAGCTCATACAATAGAGATTTCAAAGGTATTTTATTTTGAAACTCTACATCAGAATCTCCTGATTTTTTCTGAGTGACTAGGTGGGGTGTCCTGCTGTCACCCTGGAGTGAGATGAGTCTTTGATACGGGACAGTTTTTGTTTTATTCTCATCTAAAAACAGGGATGATAGCTCATGCAATAGAGATTTCAAAGGTCTTTTATTTTGAAACTGTACTTCAGAATGTCCTGATTCTCCCTGAGTGACTAGGTGGGGTGTCCTGCTATCACCCTGGAGTTTGATGAGTCTTTGATATTGGACAGTTATTGTTTTATTCTCATCTAAAAACAGGGATGATAGCTCATATATGAGACTTCAAAGGTATTTTATTTTAAAACTGTACACCAGAATGTCCTGTTTTTTTCTGAGTGACTAGATGGGGTGTCCTGCTATCACCCTGGAGTGAGATGAGTCTTTGATACTGGACAGTTTTTGTTTTATTCTCATCTAAAAACAGGGATGATAGCTCATACAATAGAGATTTCAAAGGTATTTTATTTTGAAAATCTAAATCAGAATATCCTGATTTTTTCTGAGTGACTAGGTGGGGTGTCCTGCTATCACCCTGGAGTGAGATGCGTCTTTGATACTCGACAGTTATTGTTTTATTCTCATCTAAAAACAGGGATGATAGCTCATATATGAGATTTCAAAGGTATTTTATTTTGAAACTCTACATCAGAATGTCCTGATTTTTTCTGAGTGACTAGGTGGGGTGTCCTGCTATCACCCTGGAGTGAGATGAGTCTTTGATACTGGACAGTTTTTGTTTTATTCTCATCTAAACAGAGAGGGATGATAGCTCATATATGAGATTTCAAAGGTCTTTTATTTTGAAACTCTACATCAGAATGTCCTGATTCTCCCTGAGTGACTAGGTGGGGTGTCCTGCTATCACCCTGGAGTGAGATGCGTCTTTGATACTGGACAGTTTTTGTTTTATTCTCATCTAAAAACAGGGATCATAGCTCATACAATAGAGATTTCAAAGGTATTTTATTTTGAAACTCTACATCAGAATGTCCTGATTTTTTCTGAGTGACTAGATGGGGTGTCCTGCTATCACCCTGGAGTGAGATGAGTCTTTGATACGGGACAGTTTTTGTTTTATTCTCATCTAAAAACAGGGATGATAGCTCATGCAATAGAGATTTCAAAGGTCTTTTATTTTGAAACTGTACTTCAGAATGTCCTGATTCTCCCTGAGTGACTAGGTGGGGAGTCCTGCTATCACCCTGGAGTGAGATGAGTCTTTGATATTGGACTGTATTTGTTTTATTCTCATCTAAAAACAAGGATGATAGCTCATGCAATAGAGATTTCAAAGGTCTTTTATTTTGAAACTCTAAATCAGAAAGTCCTGATTCTCCCTGAGTGACTAGGTGGGCTGTCCTGTTATCACCCTGAAGGGAAATGAGTATTTGATACTGGACAGTGTTTGTTTTATTCTTATCTAAATACAGAGGGATGATAGCTCATATATGAGATTTCAAAGGTCTTTTATTTTGAAACTGTACATCAGAATGTCATGATTCTCCCTGAGTGACTAGATGGGGTGTCCTGCTATCACCCTGGAGTGAGATGAGTCTTTGATACTGGACAGTTTTTGTTTTATTCTCATCTAAAAACAGGGATGATAGCTCATGCAATAGAGATTTCAAAGGTCTTTTATTTTGAAACTGTACTTCAGAATGTCCTGATTCTCCCTGAGTGACTAGGTGGGGTGTCCTGCTATCACCCTGGAGTTTGATGAGTCTTTGATATTGGACAGTTATTGTTTTATTCTCATCTAAAAACAGGGATGATAGCTCATATATGAGACTTCAAAGGTATTTTATTTTAAAACTGTACACCAGAATGTCCTGTTTTTTTCTGAGTGACTAGATGGGGTGTCCTGCTATCACCCTGGAGTGAGATGAGTCTTTGATACTGGACAGTTTTTGTTTTATTCTCATCTAAAAACAG
Source organism: Notothenia rossii (assembly GCF_949606895.1). Classification (NCBI taxonomy): domain Eukaryota; kingdom Metazoa; phylum Chordata; class Actinopteri; order Perciformes; family Nototheniidae; genus Notothenia; species Notothenia rossii. The sequence continues at coordinate 132,574 of NW_027639629.1, forward strand.
GGATGATAGCTCATACAATAGAGATTTCAAAGGTATTTTATTTTGAAAATCTAAATCAGAATATCCTGATTTTTTCTGAGTGACTAGGTGGGGTGTCCTGCTATCACCCTGGAGTGAGATGCGTCTTTGATACTCGACAGTTATTGTTTTATTCTCATCTAAAAACAGGGATGATAGCTCATATATGAGATTTCAAAGGTATTTTATTTTGAAACTCTACATCAGAATGTCCTGATTTTTTCTGAGTGACTAGGTGGGGTGTCCTGCTATCACCCTGGAGTGAGATGAGTCTTTGATACTGGACAGTTTTTGTTTTATTCTCATCTAAACAGAGAGGGATGATAGCTCATATATGAGATTTCAAAGGTCTTTTATTTTGAAACTCTACATCAGAATGTCCTGATTCTCCCTGAGTGACTAGGTGGGGTGTCCTGCTATCACCCTGGAGTGAGATGCGTCTTTGATACTGGACAGTTTTTGTTTTATTCTCATCTAAAAACAGGGATCATAGCTCATACAATAGAGATTTCAAAGGTATTTTATTTTGAAACTCTACATCAGAATGTCCTGATTTTTTCTGAGTGACTAGATGGGGTGTCCTGCTATCACCCTGGAGTGAGATGAGTCTTTGATACGGGACAGTTTTTGTTTTATTCTCATCTAAAAACAGGGATGATAGCTCATGCAATAGAGATTTCAAAGGTCTTTTATTTTGAAACTGTACTTCAGAATGTCCTGATTCTCCCTGAGTGACTAGGTGGGGAGTCCTGCTATCACCCTGGAGTGAGATGAGTCTTTGATATTGGACTGTATTTGTTTTATTCTCATCTAAAAACAAGGATGATAGCTCATGCAATAGAGATTTCAAAGGTCTTTTATTTTGAAACTCTAAATCAGAAAGTCCTGATTCTCCCTGAGTGACTAGGTGGGCTGTGCTGTTATCACCCTGAAGGGAAATGAGTATTTGATACTGGACAGTGTTTGTTTTATTCTTATCTAAATACAGAGGGATGATAGCTCATATATGAGATTTCAAAGGTCTTTTATTTTGAAACTGTACATCAGAATGTCATGATTCTCCCTGAGTGACTAGATGGGGTGTCCTGCTATCACCCTGGAGTGAGATGAGTCTTTGATACTGGACAGTTTTTGTTTTATTCTCATCTAAAAACAGGGATGATAGCTAATACAATAGAGACTTCAGAAATATTTTATTTTGAAACTCTACATCAGAATGTCCTGATTTTTTCTGAGTGACTAGGTGGGGTGTCCTGCTATCACCCTGGAGTGAGATGCGTCTTTGATACAGGACAGTCTTTGTTTTATTCTCATCTAAAAACAGGGATGATAGCTCATATATGAGATTTCAAGGGTATTTTATTTTGAAACTCTACATCAAAATGTCCTGATTTTTTCTGAGTGACTAGGTGGGGTGTCCTGCTGTCACCCTGGAGTGAGATGAGTCTTTGATACTGGACAGTTTTTGTTTTATTCTCATCTAAACAGAGAGGGAGGATAGCTCATATATGAGATTTCAAAGGTCTTTTATTTTGAAACTCTACATTAGAATGTCCTGATTTTTTCTGAGTGACTAGATGGGGTGTCCTGCTATCACCCTGGAGTGAGATGCGTCTTTGATACTGGACAGTTTTTGTTTTATTCTCATCTAAAAACAGGGATGATAGCTCATACAATAGAGATTTCAAAGGTATTTTATTTTGAAACTCTACATCAGAAAGTCCTGATTCTCCCTGAGTGACTAGGTGGGCTGTCCTGTTATCACCCTGAAGGGAAATGAGTATTTGATACTGGACAGTGTTTGTTTTATTCTTATCTAAATACAGAGGGATGATAGCTCATATATGAGATTTCAAAGGTCTTTTATTTTGAAACTGTACATCAGAATGTCATGATTCTCCCTGAGTGACTAGATGGGGTGTCCTGCTATCACCCTGGAGTGAGATGCGTCTTTGATACGGGACAGTTTTTGTTTTATTCTCATCTAAAAACAGGGATGATAGCTCATGCAATAGAGATTTCAAAGGTCTTTTATTTTGAAACTGTACTTCAGAATGTCCTGATTCTCCCTGAGTGACTAGGTGGGGTGTCCTGCTATCACCCTGGAGTTTGATGAGTCTTTGATATTGGACAGTTATTGTTTTATTCTCATCTAAAAACAGGGATGATAGCTCATATATGAGACTTCAAAGGTATTTTATTTTAAAACTCTAAATCAGAAAGTCCTGATTCTCCCTGAGTTACTAGGTGGGCTGTCCTGTTATCACCCTGAAGGGAAATGAGTATTTGATACTGGACAGTGTTTGTTTTATTCTTATCTAAATACAGAGGGATGATAGCTCATATATGAGATTTCAAAGGTCTTTTATTTTGAAACTGTACATCAGAATGTCATGATTCTCCCTGAGTGACTAGATGGGGTGTCCTGCTATCACCCTGGAGTGAGATGAGTCTTTGATACTGGACAGTTTTTGTTTTATTCTCATCTAAAAACAGGGATGATAGCTAATACAATAGAGACTTCAGAAATATTTTATTTTGAAACTCTACATCAGAATGTCCTGATTTTTTCTGAGTGACTAGGTGGGGTGTCCTGCTATCACCCTGGAGTGAGATGCGTCTTTGATACAGGACAGTCTTTGTTTTATTCTCATCTAAAAACAGGGATGATAGCTCATATATGAGATTTCAAGGGTATTTTATTTTGAAACTCTACATCAAAATGTCCTGATTTTTTCTGAGTGACTAGGTGGGGTGTCCTGCTGTCACCCTGGAGTGAGATGAGTCTTTGATACTGGACAGTTTTTGTTTTATTCTCATCTAAACAGAGAGGGAGGATAGCTCATATATGAGATTTCAAAGGTCTTTTATTTTGAAACTCTACATTAGAATGTCCTGATTTTTTCTGAGTGACTAGATGGGGTGTCCTGCTATCACCCTGGAGTGAGATGCGTCTTTGATACTGGACAGTTTTTGTTTTATTCTCATCTAAAAACAGGGATGATAGCTCATGCAATAGAGATTTCAAAGGTCTTTTATTTTGAAACTGTACTTCAGAATGTCCTGATTCTCCCTGAGTGACTAGGTGGGGAGTCCTGCTATCACCCTGGAGTGAGATGAGTCTTTGATATTGGACTGTATTTGTTTTATTCTCATCTAAAAACAAGGATGATAGCTCATGCAATAGAGATTTCAAAGGTCTTTTATTTTGAAACTCTAAATCAGAAAGTCCTGATTCTCCCTGAGTGACTAGGTGGGCTGTCCTGTTATCACCCTGAAGGGAAATGAGTATTTGATACTGGACAGTGTTTGTTTTATTCTTATCTAAATACAGAGGGATGATAGCTCATATATGAGATTTCAAAGGTCTTTTATTTTTAAACTGTACATCAGAATGTCATGATTCTCC